>NC_036654.1:4451835-4483048 GCF_002806865.2 Cucurbita pepo subsp. pepo | reverse complement strand
AAAAAAAAAAAAAAAAAAAAAAAAAACATGCGCCATTTTCGCACTGCACAGTGGAGGGAAAAACTCAACTCGTTTCGAGCAGAGCCGAAAGTGACGAACCAATGGAAGCTTAGAGGTGAAAATTATTCACATTTCACAGTATCCCTCCAAAAACGTACTCTCTCTCTCTCTCTCTCTCTCTCTCTCTCTATCCCTTGGTTTCCACTGCTGTTCTTTCATTGAACCGTATGGTGTAGAATCAGGTTCCATTGAGACCTCAGATTGGTTCCTGTAGCTAGCCTTTCACTTTTTTTTTTTCTCTTTCCCTTTTTCATGTTCTATGGCGTTCGCAGTATTGAGTTCTGTTTGTTGGTTCTGAATCCCCACAAGATGTTTTGGAGATTGGGTGTTGTTCTCGTCGACCAGCACCATGAGGATCGGCGATACGGCGATTTCCGAGGCTTGAGTGGGAGATCGTTTTGAGTATTGGATTGATAATCTTGGGGTTTGAAGCTTCTGAGAGTGTTTGGTGGATTTTTGAGCGACAAGGATGCTGAATCTTTGGTGGGTATTGAAGAACTAGCTAATGGAGTTTATGGGTTTGAATTAGTTTCTTTTTTCGTGTTTATTAGGGGTTTTTATTTTGTGGTTTCTATGTCCTGGAAGTTCAGATCGTTGTTGATTTTCTGAAGCTCAAGCTTGGTTTGAAGCTCTGAT
Organism: Cucurbita pepo subsp. pepo; assembly: GCF_002806865.2. Lineage (NCBI taxonomy): Eukaryota > Viridiplantae > Streptophyta > Magnoliopsida > Cucurbitales > Cucurbitaceae > Cucurbita > Cucurbita pepo. The sequence continues at coordinate 4,482,352 of NC_036654.1, read as the reverse complement.
CTCGAAAGATTAGCTTATCCTTGTGTTTAGCGCTTGTCTCACTTTCACTCAACAAAGACAAGTGCGTAACGGTTCCGGATATTGCTATCGTTTATCGTTTTATCTTTAACGCTGTTGCTAGTGGAATAGCCATTACTATTATACTAGAATTTTGTAGGAAGGGGTTGTAGATTGATAAGCTGCGAGTGTTTGTTTCTTCTTTTGGGGTGTGTAAGGATTGCTCAAAGTTTTGCCCAATTTAGCAAAGAGGGTTGTGCTACTTCATCGGCTCCGTGAGAATTTTGAGGTAGAAATTTAATAATGGCTATGTCCTGCAAGGATGGTAACAAACATGGTATCGACAACGGCAAATACGTTCGGTACACACCGGAGCAGGTTGAAGCCCTTGAGCGGCTCTATCATGAATGTCCAAAACCCAGTTCCATTCGTCGTCAGCAGCTTATCAGAGAGTGCCCCATTCTTTCTAATATCGAGCCTAAGCAAATCAAAGTTTGGTTTCAAAATAGAAGGTACTCTTTGCTTAATTCATCCGTTTGTACTTACAATAATAACCCACTTGATTATGGCAGAAGTAGATTTTGAAAAGAGTTTTAATTGCCTTAAATTGTTTCTTCAGATGTCGTGAAAAACAGAGGAAAGAATCGTCTCGGCTTCAAGCTGTGAATAGGAAGCTTACGGCCATGAATAAGCTTCTAATGGAGGAGAATGATAGGCTGCAGAAGCAGGTTTCACAGCTGGTGTATGAAAATGGCTATTTCCGCCGGCATACTCAGAGTGTGAGTTTTGCAGTGAGCTATATTATAATATTACCTTTTCTCCATTTCTGATTCATGGGGTTTCCTTGAAATTGATGATTTTTCAAAAAATGAAATGCCTTTTTCGATGTTAAATTAATGGAAAAAGGGGGAAACAAACGATTCTTGTCGAGTAGAATTGATTTGTGATGGAATTTTTGCAGACGACGCTTGGAGCTAAAGACACAAATTGTGAACCGGTGGTAACTAGCGGTCAACACAATTTGACATCTCAGCATCCTCCTCCAAGGGATGCTAGCCCTGCAGGGTTAGTGGGCATTTTGGTTGTTGGGTCCTTTTCTAATATCGTAATCTGTGACCACATTGCTGTCCGCGTTTGCAGATGGATTAATTTATTTTTCATATCTTTTCAGACTTTTGTCCATTGCAGAAGAGACTTTAACAGAGTTTCTTTCAAAGGCCACTGGAACTGCCGTGGAGTGGGTCCAAATGCCTGGAATGAAGGTGTCACTTTGCCCTTCTTTTCATTAAATGTTAAATTGTTCTACTCTGACAATTGATTTCGTTATGCTGAATCTATGGTCAGTAAATAGTTTAAATTTACTGTGAATTCATTCAGTTTTCTCCAATATCATATTCCCAAATGTCAGTCCCTTTTATAATTACTTTTGTTTTCTTTTGTTTGTTTTTATTATTGTTATTATTATTTTCTTCAATTTTCGTTTTTCTTTTACTTATTTGAGGTATATCACGGTTTTCTTCTTAAGTAAGTTACTTTCTAAATTAGAATGGGCTAAATTGTTCTCTTTGAATATGATAAAGATCACCTTTTTAAGCCCTTTTCTTGTATCTTCCTTGTATAGCCTGGTCCGGATTCCATTGGAATCGTTGCTATTTCTCATGGTTGCCCTGGTGTGGCTGCACGTGCCTGTGGCTTGGTGGGTCTAGAACCTACTAGAGTAAGTGCCATGACTATTAAATTTTAAGTCAACATTCAAGTTTAGGCTAGTGAGACTGTAAAAATGACTTATAAAACTTTCAGGTTGCTGAAATCCTCAAGGATCAGCCATCTTGGTTTCGCGATTGCCGAGCTGTGGATGTTCTAAATGTGCTGCCAACAGCTAATGGTGGAACCATTGAGCTGCTTTATATGCAGGTTACTGTTTATTTCTTAATGTTTTCCATGTCTCTCGTTTGACTCTCAAGCATCTTGGTGACATTGACACCTCTTATTTCTCCCTGGTTTTGTAGCTCTATGCGCCTACAACGTTGGCGCCTGCTAGGGACTTCTGGTTGTTACGCTACACTTCTGTTTTGGAAGATGGTAGCCTTGTGGTATGCCATTTTTGGATTGTTACGATACACCTTTTGGAAGTTTCAACTACATTTATGCATTTGGGCTGGTTGTCTGAAATCTTTGGTGATTTTATGTATATAGATCTGTGAGAGATCACTTAAGAACACCCAGAATGGTCCAACCATGCCTCCAGTGCAGCATTTTGTTAGAGCAGAGATGTTGCCGAGTGGATATCTGATAAGACCATGTGAAGGAGGTGGTTCTATCATTCACATTGTTGATCATATGGATCTGGAGGTAGCATATACACTTTTTATCTTTTTTCCTCAATCAATCATCTCTTTTCTCCTAAACATTCTATTAAATTCAATGAAAAAGGCTAATTTGAGTATACTTGATTCATTATTTAGCCATGGAGTGTTCCAGAAGTATTGCGTCCATTGTATGAATCATCCACTGTTCTTGCTCAAAAGATGACTATGGCGGTAAGATTACTTATGGCCATTAATTTCTTAAGTTGGGAAGAATTCATTGATGAGTTCATGAATTTGTAAGATTATTTGAATCAAACATTTTGATTCAGGCTCTACGCCAGTTGAGGCAGATAGCTCATGAAGTTTCACAGTCGAATGTAACAGGCTGGGGTAGACGCCCTGCAGCCTTACGTGCACTTGGTCAAAGGCTAACCCGGTTAGCACAGAACAATTGATTCTCTATATTGGCTTTAATAATGTAGCTTTGTTGATTATTTTAATGCTTGGAATATTTTGTAGGGGTTTTAACGAGGCACTTAATGGGTTTAACGACGAAGGGTGGTCTGTGATGGGAAATGATGGCATGGATGATGTAACTATTCTCGTAAACTCATCTCCTGACAAGCTAATGGGATTGAACATTTCATTTGCGAATGGATTTTCTTCCATCAGTAATGCAGTTTTATGTGCTAGAGCATCCATGCTGTTGCAGGTAAAGTTTTGTTTTTCTCTTTGATTAATGAAATGACAGGAAGTGTTTCTTTGTAGTATCTTTGAATGGATATACTCCTTATCTTCACATACAGGCAGAAGTTCATTGCTGATAATTTCATTCTTTCTTATAAAGAATTCTTCAGATGTATATTAACATACTATTCTTTAATTCAATGCATTTCCTTCAATTTTGCCACTACAGAATGTGCCTCCTGCAATTCTACTGAGATTCCTGCGGGAGCACAGATCAGAATGGGCAGATAACAACATTGATGCATATTCTGCTGCTGCTGTTAAAGTCGGCCCGTGGAGCTTACCAGGGTCCAGAGTTGGAAGTTTTGCGAATCAAGTAATACTTCCACTAGCTCACACGATTGAGCACGAAGAAGTGAGTTACATTATGAAAATATTGCAATGAATTATATTTCTTAAGGCCATGGCTTGGTCTCTTTCTCGCCGTTACGAAACCAAATCGTGTTTTTCTGACTTCAGCTTCTAGAAGTGATTAAACTGGAAGGCGTCGGCCATACACCTGAAGATGCAATGATCCCTAGAGAAATGTTTCTTCTACAAGTAAGTACTACTTAAGTAGGTTTCTCATCTCATTGTATGGTGGCTCTAGGTCCTTATTATTGTTATTTCTTTTCTGATAGCTCTGCAGTGGAATGGATGAAAACGCCATTGGCACATGTGCTGAGCTAATATTTGCTCCAATTGATGCTTCTTTTGCTGATGACGCACCGCTTTTACCCTCCGGGTTTCGGATCATACCACTTGATTCTGGAAAGGTTAATCTAATTAAATCAAATATAAACTTATTCCTTCTCTATTGTATGGGTTCTTTGTGATTACTTTGCTTTTTTTTTTCCTCTAGTTGAGTGCTGTTTCTTAGCTAATCAAAGGGTGGGGCTTTGTGAAATATAGGATTTGAGCTCTCTCCTTCTATTGTTATTATTATTTTGATATTGTTGAGCAAATGTTTCAGGAAACATCCAGCCCAAATCGAACACTCGACCTTGCTTCTGCTCTTGAAATTGGGCCTGCTGGAAATAGAGCACCAAATGACGCTGTAAATTCTGGCTGTACGAGGTCTGTAATGACGATCGCCTTTGAATTTGCATTTGAGAGCCATATGCAAGAACATGTGGCATCAATGGCTCGACAATATGTTCGTAGTATTATATCATCAGTCCAGAGGGTTGCATTAGCTCTCTCTCCTTCTCATTTAAGCTCTCATGGCGGACTAAGATCTCCCCTCGGTACTCCTGAAGCACAGACGCTTGCTCGTTGGATCTGCAACAGTTACAGGTATAATTTCTCTTCAAACATGTTTCTCCAATTCCAGGTCTAGCTGAGAAGATACTCTTTTTCATGTTGCTATTGGGGAATGACATTCTTTGTCTATAATGATCAAGTTTAAGAAAATGTCTCTATTGCTCGCCCTATCAAATTTTGCTTCCAGGTGCTACTTGGGGGTGGAGCTATTAAAATCTGGAAACGAAGGAGGAGGTGAGCTTGTCCTGAAAACATTGTGGCATCACTCGGACGCGATCATGTGCTGCTCGTTAAAGGTGTGTATATCGTATCAAATCATCTCGTCGAAAAAAATTTGTACATTGAGCAAAAGCTTCATCTACCTTGTACTCATTTATCTGCAGCACTTAATTCAAAAACCTTTGTAGCCTATGCAGGCATTGCCAGTGTTCACTTTTGCAAATCAGGCAGGCCTCGACATGCTCGAGACAACCTTAGTTGCACTACAAGACATAACATTGGAAAAAATATTCGACGACCATGGAAAAAAGACGCTCTGCTCCGAATTTCCACAGATAATGCAACAGGTCTTTACCCATTTCCCCAACCTTTCCACAAAAAAAACAAAAAAACGACCATCTTGAAATCACTAATGATACTTTCTCTTGTTTTCCTAGGGATTTGCCTGTCTTCAAGGAGGCATATGCCTATCGAGCATGGGCCGACCTGTCTCATACGAAAGAGCTGTGGCTTGGAAGGTACTAAATGAAGAAGAAAATGCACACTGCATCTGTTTTATGTTTGTGAACTGGTCTTTTGTCTGATACTAAGATTGCCTAGATGAAGTTCAAGACTTATTTACTGTTAGATCTCTTTTGTTAGTTCTTTTGGTTATGCAAACTTTGGATCCTAAGAGTTGGCCTGCCCCTTCAGTACTCACTCTTTGTTCATCATTGTATCTATTGTTCTTAGTTTTCTTAGTTAATTTCAGTGCCCCATTTGACAACAGTAAACAAACAAAATCATTTATTTGAACAAAGCTTCATATCCATACATGCTGTTCATACCACTACTTTGCTTGTAAAGCAGCCCGTCATCATTGACACTGAACTACAAGCTTACCAACTTGTTAAGGATTAGCACATGATAATACAAATACCAAATTTTAGGTACCTTTTTACAGAAGAGAAAAAACCCATGAAAGGGCAGCAAAAATATTAGATACCCACCTAGAAAAAAAATGACCTTTCGAACGAGTCGATTAAACTAGGTGTTGAAGAAGACTCAAATGACATTAATGGAAGTCAAAAGTGCAGCTAAAGTGGCTAATCTCAGGCAAAATATGGATTAGTTTTGCAGTTTGAGATTGCTAATATCCTCTGATCTAGTGATGGCTGGAATACAGCTTGAGCTCCTAGCAATCCCACCTTTCTTTGGAGCTGCAGCTTTGTCTCTAGGACTCAAAGACTTAGCCCTAAAGCCTCCTCTCCCATCCATTCTACTCTTCTTCAACATCTCTCTCATTGCCTCAGCCTGAAACAAAACTGGATAAGCCCTCCCCAGTTTGTTAAACCTTGCACAGGCGCTCATGTGCGCGTTCAATGCTGCCTCTTTGCTCCCTCCATGCTTCTCGACCTCCCCTTCCACAGCCTCGGCACAGAGCCCGCAAATCCACTTCCCAAGAAACTTGTCTCGCATTTGATCAATGTACTCTTGAGTGTACTCCTCGCACATTCCACAACACTCACACCGTGCATCCTCGATCTCTGATATCGGTGGAAGCGTTCCTTGTGTGGTTTCTGATGTTATCGTTAACTCCTTCAATTCCATTGATATGTCGGAGATTGTTCTTTGGAGGGCATTGGATGAAAGCCTTGGTGGTTTGGAGAAGTTGTTGCTCCTTGACATTGCCTCTCCATGTGGTGCCATTTTTGTTGAAGAAGAACAAGAAATGCTTGGTCTTTCAAGAACTTGAATTCAGTTTCTGGGTGAAACGAGGATAATGTAATGGTTGTAGAAGTTAAGTGAGAGATTTTGGTGTTATTTATAATAGTTGGGAGTATGGAGGAAAGAAGTTTCTGTGGATGAAAGGAGACTCACATGACACTTATCAAAGTTAACGTGAAGAGTCATGAACATGCACAAATCTTCCAGAGATTGATGCCTGGTTGCTTGCCTTTTTGTTGTTTTAAAATAAATTTATATGGCTGCAATTCCACGATGAACGCTCTCGTCTTTTCGATTTATTATGATATTGTCTATTTTCAGAACCGTTCATACTGTTGAAGATATTGTCTTTTATCGTTTCTACATTTTGTAATCGAGAACTTTCTTACTGTTCCATTGTACAATACAATATCGAATTAATTGCTCTCGAACAATCTTTCGATATATTATGTCAACGAAGAATCGTTAATTTTATTATAATATATTTGCATGTAAATAGAAAAAAAAAATGCATATTATTGATTTTCACTAAAAGTTTACCTTTTCTTTCTACTTAACTGTCACAAGCCTCATCTCTTTATGTCATGTTTTCACTATGATGTTTTGCTTTTTGGAATTAGTTGATGAATTAATGCAAAGTTGCTACTTATTTTACACATTTTTTAAAAAATTAATTAAATTTAATCCATATCTATGTAATTTATTATACACCAATTTTGACTTTCAAATTTTTGTTATCTTATCATTTTTCTAAAAATATTAATAAATCGGTCATGTCTATTTTAATTTAAAAAGTTTGCGTATAATGTAACTATACATCTCATTAACTCGATTAGTACTGATATTATCTAAAAGTTATGTCATAATTTGATTAAAAGGACAATCTCAGACATTCAGTAATAAAAACGTTAAAGTTTACAAAATCAACTATATAGATATAAAAATTACAAAATTTTCAAAACTGGGTAATGAAAGTATATTTAGTAGATAGTGGTTGCACATGAATCTCAAACTCGGTTCGATACAATCCACAATGGTATGATATTGTCCAGTTTGAGCATAAGCTCTCATCATCATCTAACACCTCCCCTTAATTGAAGTTCAACTAAGTTTACGACATGGCTCTGATACCATGTTAGATGAACACGATTCTCCACAATGGTATGATATTGTTCACTTTGAGCATAAGTTCTCATGGTTTTGCTTTCGGCTTCCCAAAAGGTCTCGTTCCAATGGAGATAGTATTTCTTGATTATAAATCCATGATCATTCTCTAAATTAGCCGACGTGGGACTTTCATCATCTAACACATATATCACTTTAATGATAGTATAGATTTGTTATTTAATATTTTTTTATAAGGCTAACAACAATTATTAACCTATTTTTCACAAATTTATAAATTAAAAAACGTTTATTACTCAGAAATATTGTCAGTTTCAAAGGGGAAAAAGGAGGAGGTTTAGAGGTCACGAGCCAGCAGTCAGGAGCCACACAGAGACGCCATATCTGAAAAGCTTCATCTTTTCCAGTTTCCATCACCATTATTAATGACCATACAAAAACAAGCACACACCAACACACACACACACACACTGCAAAATATCTTCAAAGGGTTTCAACTTCAGTTCTCAGGTATCACGAAAAGCCAAACGAAGCTGTTATTAAATGATTACCAAAAGGAACTGTCTACGCATTAAATGAGAGAAGATGAACAAAAAAAGGTGGCTTTTTTTCAAGTGGGTTTGAGCCGAACGAGGCCTACCAGGACTGCATAGCCTTTAGCCAAGTGGGTTTTGCATTTGGTAGTGATTGGCCTTGGAGTTTGATATTTTTGGCTTGCCTTTCTATGCTTTTGCTACCACTAACTTAAAAGAGATATTGAACTTATACATGTACGAGAGTGCATGGGGATCATATCCTTGTTCATTCTTTTTAGAAAAGTGCAAAATAAGGGTGTCCAATTTCGAGTTTAGGTACGAGTTTCTTGAGAATCGAGTAGAAGGAACAGACAAAATCAACCACCATGGTTAATTAAGGAGAAGATCATGGAAAAGTATGAAATAAGAGTGTCGAATTTCGATTTGCCTTTTGGGTGTTATTTTTTCTCCTTCGGTCGAGGATTTCTCGTTTTGAATCCAAGTCGGCGGTAGGAGTGTTAACAATATTAAGGATCGTTGGGAAAGAAGTTCCAGATTGACTAATTAAGAAGAATATCATGAGTTTATAAGTAAGGAGGTTAAACTCAAACGGGACAATATTATACCACTGTAGAATCGAGTTCTTGCATAAAATTATTATCTATTTATTTATTTTATAGCAAATCCGCATATGAAAGAAAATGGAGCGGTTGTTGTTGCTTTTTGCTTACATTACCATGTAACACCCATTTCAATTTCTCAAATCTTGTTTTCAAAACTCTCTCTGCCCCCGTTTTCTAAAACTTTCTTCTTGAATTAGGGCCAGAGAATCGAGCATACGTCGCTTGGTCGTAAGCGACGCAAGAACGAATAGGCTTAACTCACTTACGGCCAAGCAAGAACAAATAGGCTTAACTCACTCACTTGTTGGTGGGAATGAGTGCTGCACAATTGCAATCGCTAGTCCGCTGCCATCAAAGTGATATTGTGACAAGTGGGAAGAGATTCCAAAACAACGATTTTTTTTATGTAGTTTGGTCCAAAGAAGTGCCCAGCCCACGGCCCAATTAAATGATGTCATTATTCACGTTGAAGGCCCATATTGAAAGCCCACTAAACTTACTATTGGGCTTGAATGCTAGTCACGGATCAAAATTAAATTTTTATTGGGCTTTATACATCCCATCACGGCCCATAACTTTTATAAAAGCTGAACCGCCTCCTTTTTTCTTCCTCCAGATATTACTGAAACTAGCGGCTCCATCGAGATTTGATCACATGCTCTATCTTTCTAATCACACCGTCCAGCCTGGCTAAAAGACACGTGTTTATTTTTATTTTAAAAAACTATTCAAAATTATAATTAAGTTGCAACGTGTCAGAAGTTACATTTGCAACAAAAATACAACAATTATACAAATTACTTACGAAACACACGTGTCAAATGGTTATATTTACTTGGTCTTTATTACTTAAAAAAAACATTATCTCTATTTTTTAAATTAAATTAATAAAAACATCCTTAAAAACTTTTAATATTTTGTTTAAAACTTATTCCTCAAATTTCAAATCGCTTAAAAATAAACGTTTGAATCTTCAAAATTATATTGAGTACTCCGTTTCAAAAATACCCACGAAATATCAAAATTAAGGGTGTTTTTCTTATGTTTCCAAACGACAACAATACAGAGTGCTGCTTCACCTCTAATCATCCTTGCAGCATTCTCACTGGGGCTCACCTTTTTTGTCTGGGTGCACGCACGAAAGTCTCATCATGGGCATCCTTTTCATTTTCAAATACATCCTTTTTTGTTTTCCTCTGTTTTGAGTGAAGGATCGTCAACCCTCAACCAACTAAAATATTTCTTCATCAATTCCTCTCACCTCTATCACAATAAGGCAGAGCTAACCTAATCAATTACTCTCACCTCTATCACAACAAGGTAGAGCTAACTCAACATTCTACTTTTCTTTAAAAGGCCAGCCCATTCGACGAAAGCCATCTTATACCCTCTAAGTTAAATTGTGCATAGATGCATTTAAGCTGGGAATAAAACTTTTAAAAGTTTAGAATTTTCAAAATAAAATATCAACTATTTTAGAGTATTTTTATTAATTAATTAATTTATTTATTAAATATTAGCTTATAATTGGATATATACATTTATTTTGGTCCATAAAAATTAATATTAATTTAGATAAAGTAATAAGATAAAAATAAGAGGCGATAGCATATTATAAAATGGTTAGCTGAAAGTCCAATAATTAATGAATAAAATAATAATAATACTATACCGTACACCCAACACAAAGCTTTCTTAACCCATACACCCTCCGCTACCCCTTTAAATACCCTGTTTCCGCTTCCCTTCTTCGTGTGTTGGAAAAAAACAGCTCCCATTTCTTCTCTCTCCCGAAAAAACCCTCCAAAACTCAAGAAATCCACCAAAACCCTTCAAAATTACAGACCCAAAAATGGAAAATAACCTCCCCATAATGGCCAAAAAGGTCTGGAATTTGGTTCGTGTCGCTTATTTCCTTCTCCGTAAAGGCATCTCCAAGAGCAAGCTCATGCTCGACCTCAATCTCATGACCAAGCGCGGCAAACTCGCCGGCAAAGCCATCAGCAACCTCATGTTCCACCACCACTACCACGCCGCCGCCGCCGCCTCCCCTTCCTCCTCCTCTCCTCCTACCTCCACTGGTCAACTCCCCTTCCCTATCGGCGCCGACGAATACGAATTCAGCTGCAGCAATAGCCCAGCCTTCCCTGCCTTCCACGTCGGCAAGCGCCGTCGTAACCAAAACCACAATCCCTTCTTCGCGTGTGCTCACGCGCCTGACACACTCGACGATGACGCAGCTGCAGTTAATGCCGTTAATGCCGTTGTCGAGATTCTGAATAACCACACCGGCGCGTCCTCGACACCACCAATCCCAGCCTCCCCTGCTCTCCCCGGATTTGGCCGGACTCCGAGGAGAGTCCGTCAGCTTAGGATAACCGACTCGCCGTTTCCTCTACAAGACGCTAACGCCGATCCGTTAGTTGACAAAGCGGCCGATGAATTCATCAGCCGGTTTTACAAGGAGCTCAGGCTCCAAAAAACCGCCGACGAGAACTGAACTCCGGCGCCGGTCTGAAGCTGATAATTATATATATATATATATATATATATATATATATAATCCTTTTAGCTACGTGGCATTGTTGTTGTCTTGAATTATAAGAAAAATGGAAAAATAAAGTTCTGAGTGTATTTTGTTTATGAAAAAAAAAAAAAAAAATTGAAATATTAAATTATTAATTATTTTTCATATTATAATTATTCGATTCGATTCCACATTCATGTAAATTCAAAGTATCTCCTAATTATGATGAGAAAATCCAACGACTTAAGTACAATTTTAAGTACAAATTCCTTATCTTTTTTATATTTTAATTATTGAACATGAACAGAACAATAAACATATGATTATTTTTTTAATTTTAAAATTTTGAAATAATTTATTTTTTCCCAAAAACAATTATAAAAAATGAAATTAGAAGTACAAAATATCTAGCAAAATGGATAACCCAATGTACGTTAATTATATAATTATATTTATTTCAATTTTTTATATGTACTGTTGTGTTCTTAGGCGTAGATTTAAATATGACGTCTTTTCTTTATTTTATGACGCAATATCTTTTTAATATATTAAATTACAAATTAAATATTTTGTGTTAATTTGAGATTTTAACGGTGGAATTCATCTTTACTATCTTCAGATCTGACCCAAAATCTTTTTTATTTTATTTTTATAAAATATTAAAGTTAGAAATTAAAAAATAATAATAAATTGGTCCAAGTTGCATAAAATAAATAAAAAAAATGGGAATTAATTGGTATAAATGTATGGGGAATCCGACGTGGAAAATGATTAAAAAAAAAAAAATTAAGGCGTTTGGGAGGGGGGAAAAGTGACTTTTACAGCCTTAACACCACAGCTCCCACTAAGAAGCGAACAGTGGAAGGATCCCACCATCTTAAAGCTTTGATCCAATATAAGCCTTATTACTTAGCTGGCCCCCTCTAATTTTTTTAAAAAATATTCTATCTTTTTTTTGCTCCCTTTTTTTCCTTTTTGCTTTTGTTTTCACTCTCTTGTTTATGTAAAGCCATGACATGCCAAGAGATTTCATTTGTATTCTAATGGGATTTGTTGTGGCCTTTATGTTTCTCTCTTTCGCTAAGTTTTACGTCCGTTTAATCACGTATTAGACAATTCAAAAACTTAGGTTTGGTTTTCCATTGCTCTCGTGTGCGGTTTAGCTTGACACTCAAATTCGCCATTTCAGTCCTTATGTCCTCCGACATTTCACATACCATTTGAACGATCTCATTTTGGGCATTGTCTGGGCAACAGAGTTCATAAGGGTGTGAAAACCTCTCTTTCGTAGATGTGTTTTAAAAATTGACTGTGATATGTAACGGGTCAAAGCGGATAATATGTGCAAGCGGTAGGTTTGAACTGTTTCACTCACTCAAAACCACCTGTGGTCTTGTTTAGGGTTTGATTAGACCCACGATATTTTATTTAATTAGGTGTGGTATTTAATGCTTTTAGAATGATTAAAAGTTATTTTAGGACATGTAACATTATTTTTATAAATTTTTTGAGTAAATTAATGTTAGTTTGAGTGAATAAATGGTTCCAAGGGATTGAATTATTGTTAAAAAAAAAAAAGGTTGCATAAAAAGAGAAAATTTGATAGGGGGACTATGAATATCGTACCATTATTGTGTACTGTTCAATGTTGGAGCGTGATAAAGTAACCGGNTTTTTTTTTTTTTTTTTTTTTTTTTTTTTTTTTTTTTTTTTTTTTTTTTTTTCACTTTTGATTCAACCAAATTCATTAAATTATTGCTATAATTATTAATCAAATATTTCCTTTTTTTGTTTTAATGTAGAATTGTTGTGTTTTTAGTACAAACTTTGGTGCCTGCTATATTTGTTAATTTTTATATTTTATATTTTGAAAACTAAAATTTAATTATTCTTGGACAGTGACGTTCACGAATGATAACATCTGATTGTCTCGATATTCTCTTGCATCCACTGTGGCACGATCGCGTTACCTACTCATCACTTTTAAGAGCGAAAACTATTAGACCAACACGGATTAGTATACTTTGACCTCACTCACATGTTTTTTAGAAAACTTTAAAGGAGTTCACTCAACATACGATTGTTTCAAATTAAACGTCAAATTTCTTGTATTTTATACCTATATTGTCATTATTTAATTATTTATGTAGAGAAAAATAATAATAGAGAAGATAAATCTATTGTTTTAAAAATGATAGTATAAACTAAAAATTAAAAAATTAAAAAAAAAAATTATGAATTAAAACATATCGAAAATTTAAAGACCCAAACTAAATAAAATTGAAACACTAAATTTATTTAAACTGAAAAATAAATATTGTATATTAAATTAAATATGGTGTGACATGATAACGTCAATATGATGTAAAATTCCTTTCTTATCGTGTCTCGATAAACGGGAGATTTTGATGTCGTTTTGATTTTTGAATCAGCTCATTTTTCAGAAAGCTAAAGAAAACACTGTTGTAATGCCAAAAGCCATTTTAGGTAAAAGCATAGAAGCATGGGACACGTGTCGCATTTTTAACTAAGTATTTGATTGTTTTTCTTTTTACATGTAACGCTATGTGTGGCAGCCGCAATTTATTATATGATTTAATTTGATTTTATAATATATAGTTTTTCTTGGCCATAATTACTAAGGGTAGGCATGTGGAGAGGTCACACGGCTGGTTGGCATTTCGTGTGGGATTTGGTTAATTTTTTTTTTTTTCAATTAAGAGATTTGATTAATGGCAATAATCACTCTCAAACTCTCATATTATTATTAATTTTAAATAAAAATAATTGTGGATTAGTTTAATGCAATCCGTAATTTCACTATTTTTAATTTAGATTTGGTAATTTTCAATTTAATTTTATTTCTAATATTTAAAATTTAAAATTTATAAGATTTTAATTAATATTAATAAAAGAAAAATCAGATATCCAATGATCCAACGTGAAATAAAAACTTGAGTTGGATTGTGAATCAAAGCAAAGTCACGAGAGCTTATGCTCAAAGTGGACAATATCATACCATTGTGGAGAGTCGTGTTCGTCTAACATGGTATCAGAGTCATGCCTTAAACTTAGTCCTGTCAATAGATTGGTAAATCCTCAAATATCGAACAAAAAACTCCAAAAGAAAAGGAACCAAGCCTCCTCGAAGGCAGTAAAAAATGATTTAAGACTTCAAACGAGTCAAGCCTCGATTAAGAGGAGGCGCGCTTTGTTCGAGGGGAGATGTTGGATGATGAAAGTCCCACATCGGCTAATTTAGGAAATGATCATGGGTTTGCACAAATGCTTCTTTTACTATATTTTCCAAGTCTCCATACAAATACAACATATAAGGCTTTATATAACCTAAAAAATGAAACTATTAAAGGTATTCCAAAAGTTGTAACATTCATACTTTATGACCATAATTAGCCATTATGTAAATGTAACGAAATTACATAAAAAGTTTTAAAATACAATAACTCTAAATTACTCTAAATTGTAACCCACCCACAATTTACAACAATCAAACTTCATTCTTCTTCAATGTAGCATGAATTGAAACATGTTTTTGATAATTTTGACAACATTCTCTTCACATCTTCATTAAAGTATATTGTATGATTGATGTCTCTTGGTTCATATCAGGAATACTATCGAATTGTTTAGTCACTATTACAATCAGTTTATACTCCATATCTAGCTTGTTTGAATTTTTTTTAAATTTATTTATTATATATTAAAGTAATTTTATTTTAATTCAATAGAAACTCAATAATTTACCAAATATAAAATAATATATTAGATATAAAATTAAAATTTTAAGAAACCATCCTACAAAATTAATTCATTTATTACAAAATTTAGATTAATATAGACTTTTTTGCCTCCATAATTTATTATAAATAAATTAATAATTAAACACATAAAATAGGCACAACAATTTAATAATAAAAAGTACATAATTTAATCCAAAAATAAACCAAATGAGAAAAGCAGTCGCCATGGCAGGTTCCTCGAAGTTCCTAAAGTATGGAGATATATATATATATATATATATACAATTAATATTATTTAAATAATATTAAAAGTAATAATATAATAATAATAATAAATGATAGATGGCGTCTGGAGAGCCGGGAGACTTGCCTCCGAAGGAATTCGAAAGCATGCATTTTTGGGGAGTCTAAACCTAAATCCAATAAATAATAATAATAAATAAATAAATAAATAAATAAAAAAAAAGGTGCGTCCCAAAACAACCCCACAAGTTTGAACCGATTGATTAAAATCCAACTCTTCATTTATGCAATGCCCTAATGATTTTCAACTTTACTTGAGAAATCAAAATTGGTTGACAAAACACCACTTTCAACTTTGAATATTCTTTTTAACATATAGTCTATTGTCACGTCACGTAAATTAGTTCAAATATGCATAAATTAAATCAAACTTTAGAATTATTGAAATTATGGTATCATAAAAGAAATTAAAAGCTACTTTAATATTTTGGCACATGATATAATTTCATGTTTTCTCAATGTTCTATTCATTTCGTTTGTCATTTTTGTATAGGAATGATTAAATTCTTTTGGAAAAGTATTAGATTGCAAAAAATAAAAAAATAAAAAATAATAATAAAAATTTGTGTGTAAAAGAATGAATAGCGTTAGTTATTCGATATATGTTAAAGATTCTATTTAATTCGAAGTATCATGTTTCGTGGGGATCCACCTCAAATGAGGTAGAGAATCTCTGTTTAAATGATAAATAAGATGTGAAATATTAAGTTGTTTATTGATTTTCTTTTTGTTTTTATAAACTAATTATTGAATTTATTGTAATGAAAAATTATCTATTTTTTTAAAAAATGAATATATTTTTTAAAAAAATATTAAAAAATGAAAAAAATTCCAATACATAATCCGATTCTCGTGAATTCACGGCAGAAGTTGTCTGTCTAACTTGGATAATCTCCTTCTTTAATTTTATGAGTAGTTGTGTTAAAAACTTTTTTTAAAAGCTTAAGAGCATTAATGTTACTCCCATGATCCCACCCCACGGTGGTACTAATAGTTTTGTCCATATACTAATGTTAAGGTTATATTTAAATTTTTTTAAAAAAAATTTAAAGGTGTTTTAATTTTTTTTAAACAATTTAGAAGAATATTAATAAAACTTTCGAAATTTGAATACAATTTTTTTAAAATCTTCGAAAATTCAAAGATATTTTTTAAACACTTTCAAACGTATTTCCGAAATAAGATATTAATAATTTTCATTTAAAATGAGATAAAATGCAAAGCTCACCAGTATTTTTTATTAATTAGTTTACCTTTACCTTTTAAAAATTCATGAGTATTATCTTGATTTTCTTTTAAAGTTTTAAAAAAATTTAAAGGTATTATTAAAATAATAATATTGCGATAAATAAAGATTAGGGATATTTTGATGAATTTAACGTATTTTTCCCTCTCCTCTATGGTTAAGTAAGTGAGCTAATGGCGCGAGGGTTGGTTCCAATAGCGTAAAAAGGTAAGGTAAAGAAAACAAGGTGCGCGGCCCCAACGTTGCGGCAGTCGGAGGAAAACCATGAGCTTGGCATTGCGACTTCCTCTGGCTCACCTCAAATGGAAAACTGCCAAAATTTTAAAGCCAAGTGTTTCTTCCTTTTTGTAAAGCCTCTAATTTTTCATTAATGCAACCACCTTGCCTTTCTACTTTTCCCCATCTACCCACTAACTCATAAAGCTTTGTTTTCATTCTTTACCTAATTCAAACCTTACTTTCAAAACAACACTTCCCCCCCCCCCTAATAACCCCTAATATTAATTATCGTTACGTAATCGAACATAAAGGTGTTCATATACCTCCATAACTCGATCAATTCAAATGATAAGAATTGAGTTAGGTTAAATTTTTTTTAAGTTGGGTTTAATTTTTTTTTTATAGCTGACAAATTGATTCACTTTTGAGGTTGACATTGTTTTTGTGGGATACCTAAAAATAAGGTTACAATCCAACACTACTCTACTTTCATAAAGATTAATGCTTATAACTAATGATAGTGATGGGTTGTTGCTTGTAAATGTTTTATGTTTGACTTTTATGAGATTTTAGTTATTAATATAAAGTTAATAGGATTTTAAAAATAATTATATATATATATATATATAAAAAACCCCTCAACAAATCCAATCGAAAAATAGAGGGTTGCTTCGATTACCAATACAACTAACCTGAAATTCTACTGGCATTCTCCTAATCGTAGATACCCGTTGGTTTTTGAGGTTGACTTTTGTGTGAACCACCACAATGTTTGATGACCAAATAGTTTTTTTGTTTTTAGATTTTAAAAATTAAGCATATAAATAATATTTCAAATACAAAATTTAAAATAAAAACAAAATGTTTTAACTAATTAATTACTCTGAACATTCAAAACTCATTTATTTTCTATTAATCTTTTGATTCTTTGTGAGACCCGAATAAAAAATAAGTACATGCATGAATCGATACCACATCATATAAGAGCAATTTTAAGAATGGGATGACCAAAAAGGCTTAAAAGAATTAAAAATTACTTCATATACTAACAAATGTATACCTTTATTTTCGGGTGACTCCATTATAGAAATTTCAAAATTAAATATATTTTGTTTGAAACATTCTATGTCGGGTGACCTCGTGAAAATTTTCTTATGAGTGAGGATAAAATATGTTGAAATGACTCGTGTTGGTTTGTGGGGATCATTTTCAATCTTAAAAGCGATAAATTATTAAGTATTGTATTAAACGTGAGTCGTGACATTCTCTCATACATTTAACGGTATATAATTATGAACCTTATTATTTAAGTTTCACCCCGAGTAGGTGATCTTGATTTAGACTTCGAATCTCCTTTTCTTCGTATGCGAACTAAACAAATACAAAAGGGTTTGACAAGTTGGCTAAGCATAATGGACTTTGGTAAGCTAAAATGTCAAACCTACTTTGCTGTTTCTTTCGAGACTTCAAAAACCATACTTTCCATAATTCAGTAATTGCCTTTTTATTATTATTAATTATTATTATTTTTCTTTCTAGAAACATATTAAAAGCCCATTTTAGAAATTAATTCTAGAAAATCATAATTAATGGTAGAAATATTAGTTTTTTAATCTAAAAATTACTTTACAAAATAGTCCTTCATATTTTAGTAAATTCTTAAAGTTAACCCTTAATATATTAAAAGTCACCCCAAAAATGTTTTGTAGATGGGAAATTAATATATATTAAATTAACTTTTATTAATATATTTAGATATTGACGTGTTTAAATGACAGCGCCAAATTTGTTAATAAAAAATAATTTCATACATAAAAAATAAAGTTGAAATTTTTTAAGAATTAGGGACCATTTAGCAATATTAGCATAATTATAATTTACAAAAAAACGAAGGATATTTTATTATTTTCTTCCCCTTTGATTTTCTTTTTTAATAATAATAAAAATAAAAAATAAAATAAAGATTTACAAGCACAATTTGAACAAGAAACGTCCAGCTGCCTGTCATTTCACCTTTTCTCTTTTCCTTGGAAGAAAAATAACCAAGAATTTTATTTTATTTTCCTTTTTCTTTTTATTTAAAAGCCTCAGCTTTGTTTTGTTTTTTTTTTTTTTGGCCACTTTAAATGATTTTTTTAATGTAATAATCATTTTTTTTAATTTAATTATTAAATTTGGCGTGCGTAAAAATCAGGGAATAAAATACGCGTATTAAAAACGTACGCAATTTATTTATTTTATTTATGAGCGACATGTCGGCCCCAGACCAAGCAATTAGTCTTGTTGCTACTAAAGTACGGCCACAACACAAATGTTATTTTAAATAAATAAATAAAACACTATTTATTTGTTTGTTTAATGTAATTTCAATTGACACCGACATTTTTGTGTCTAGATATTATCATATACCATCATATATCATGTGTGGTAACATTTTTTTAAATAATATTTTCTCCTATTTTACTAATCAAAATATTATATTTTAAAAATCATTTCATTTATGTATTGATTAATTAAGGGATTAGTATTTTATTATTATTTTAAATGTTGCTTATTTTACATTTAGCAATTTCGGGTTACGGGTGGACACTAGGTAGTGTGCTAGCGAGGACAATAGGCTTCGAAGAGGGTGGATTGTTAGATCCCACATTGATTGGAGCGAAAACGCTGGACTGCGAGATTCTACATTGATTTGAGAGAGTAACGAAACATTTTTTTATATCAGAGTGTAGAAACCTCCTTCTACTAGACGCGGTAGGCTTGGACTTTTACCAAATAAGCTATTTCAGACATAAAATTTTAATTTTAATGTGATTATCTATAATTATCATCATTATTATTCCGTTTTAGCAAATACCATTATAACAAAAATTAATTTGAATTAATGTTATAAATTATATAATTATAGGGTCTAATTGCGGTTACGTACGCAAAATAACTCGGCCCATCCGGCAAGGTAACTGGATTGACTTTCAAAAATTTGAGATGGGCCGGATCATGATGAAATTTGTACTTCGGCCCAAAATGATATATTGGGCCGCGCTTCGGATTGGGCCAGACCCGATTCAAAAATAAACTGACATGTTGTACGGCTTCCACCACTTCGCAGACACTCGAACCCTCCTCCCTCAGTGTCACCGTCGGTATTTCTCTCTCTCTCTCTCTCTCTCCTCTCTTCCCGCGCTGAAATCACCTTGATAACGAAATTTCTCAGCGGCGATTAACGGCTTGGCGTTTCGTTTGATATTTCTCCCTGTTCTGGTCGGTCAGTTGAATTAGCACATTCCTCTGATTTTTATTTATTTATTTATTTGTTTATTGTATTTCTCTCTCTACGGCTCTTTTTCTGTTCCTTTCAAATCGGCGTTCTAGGGTTGCAAATTTGTCTGTTTTTAATTGATCGCAGTTGAGTTCGGTGAGGTGTGGTTGGAGGAGTAAACTAGGGATTTGGCGTTCTTGTTGATTTATGAGCGGAATTTTGGTATCTATTTGGGGTTTTGAGGGGAGGATGATTCTTGAACGATGAACGATGCCGCTACTGCGTAGCGGAGTGCGCAGGGGACGGGCAAAGCAGCAGAAAGACGTGTTGTGTCCGATCGAGCCGGAAGGGGAGGCCATTGCGACGAGGACAAGGAGAAGGAGCAAGGCAGCGGCGGCGGTGGAAGTGTTGCCTAATATCAACGAGAAGCGGTTGCAAGAAGGAAGCAATCAGCAGCCGCCACCGGTTAATGATACGGTAGCTGCTGCTGTAGCGAATCCGGAAGAGCATCGAGTGCCGAAGGGAGGTTTTGAGTTTGGAGTTGGAGAGGTAGGAGGCGCTGCTGGTGGAGCCAAGAAGGAAGAAATAGGGGATAAGAAAATGGATGATCACGACAGTGGAGCAGGAAGCAATGATAAAGCTCACGCTGTTGAAGAGGAGGGAAGCACAGCACCGCTTCCCGAAAAGGTTAGTTCTTACACAGCTGCAACAGTCGATAAAAATACGGACTATTACATCTTTTGCTGCATGCATCGATTTGCATATCTCGTAGTATGATGGGTGTAGGACTATGTACTGGAATAAATATTCAAATGGGTAACGTTGTAAATTTCGCTCAATTTGGGAGTCATATTCTTGTCGAATTGAGAGTTTGTTTTATGAAGTCTTGTGATAATAGATTCTCTGGTGAAGATATTTCTAGACAATGCTTGGTGGAAATAGTCGTCTCTCTATTTGATCAGAACCAGTTTATGTGTCGGTCCCTTGAATGGTTATTAATGGAATCACAGAATTTATACGCGTTGTTTTAGAGCCCCCAGAGTGGAGTTCTGGCAGCTTCTTAATGCAATTGCGTTATTCCTACCATTAGGCTTTTCTGAATCCTAAATAGCCTTTAAGAATTACGGAAGTTGAGGTCACCATCATTTCATTTGGTGCTGGATTATTAAGATAATTTATGCAGGAAGCAACAATACAGTGTAGCTTGATTAGTCTAGGTGCTTTTCTTATTTTGATTTTGTAGTGTAGCTTGTTATTCATTTCTTTAGCAAGGTTGTGAATAACCACATCTAGGTTGTATTGTATTGAAGCTTTTTGAACATTAATAAAATGAACTTTTAGGGAAATTTCCTTCATGAAATTTCACTTCCCTTGACAATAGATTTGGCCTAATTCATCTTAGTTTCACCTAAAATCACCACTTGAGTTTGGTATCAGATACCTTGTATTTATTAGAAAGGAATATTAAGAATAAACGGTAGTTGGATAAAGTTTGCAGACAAGTATTTTATTGATACATTTTGATAGATGTACGGTATGCCAATCCCGTTCTGTTTGCTCATCTCATGATCATGTCCTTAGTTACTGATAATGATGAATGTGG
Source organism: Cucurbita pepo subsp. pepo (assembly GCF_002806865.2). Classification (NCBI taxonomy): domain Eukaryota; kingdom Viridiplantae; phylum Streptophyta; class Magnoliopsida; order Cucurbitales; family Cucurbitaceae; genus Cucurbita; species Cucurbita pepo. Next base: position 4,460,950 of record NC_036654.1, on the reverse strand, counting down.
TCGTTTGGTAGCTGCATTATTTCTTTAGCCCTCTTGAGTTTTCTTAAAGTGGATATACCACACAACTTTCCCTTTAGTCATTAGCAATCGTGGTGCCTATGTATTGTTTTGAACAATAATGTACATTTTTCATCTACATCTTCGTTGTTTGAACATTACTATTTTGTGGACTTGAGAAATAATAAAAATGTTTAAATTTTGCATGTCCTGTTACATTCTTATGTTATTTTTTACTCTGCAAGGCAGTTTTCTAGCTTCTTGTAGGATATGCTATGGTTTATTAGCTTTGTAATTTTAAATATATAGTTTTTAGTAAATTCTTTTGGTTGAATGGTGTAGCAATAGTTGGCCGATGTCAAATTTCACGATCTCTGTTTTTTTAGAAAACGTTTTTTTTATGAGTAGTAGTACTTCGTTCATTGCTACTCCATTATAATTCTCTTCCCTTAAAAATCATGCAGATTCAGGTGGGTGGTTCCCCGCTCTATAGGATAGATAGAAAGCTGGGTAAGGGTGGATTTGGACAGGTTTATGTTGGACGGAGAGTCACCACTGTTAATACGAATGAGAGAACTGGCCCTGGTGCTGTGGAGGTAAACATCAGAATAATTTCGATTCACACATAAGTTCCCCCTCCTATCTCTCTCCCCAAATATTACATTGAACAAAATTTCTGATGTCAGGTGGCTTTGAAATTTGAGCATAGAAGTAGCAAGGGATGTAATTATGGACCACCTTATGAGTGGCAAGTTTACAAGTGAGTGGCCATCACATCTCTCCAGTCTCTTCATCCAATTCTCTATTTTCTTTTGGTGAATCTTATACTATTTCAATCTCTACAGTACTCTTGGTGGTAGTCATGGTGTACCTCGGGTGCATTTCAAGGGGAGACAAGGCGACTACTATATTATGGTATGTTCTCATCTGTTTCTCTCTGGTTTTCATTTTGGGCACATCTTCATTGATTTGAAAACCATTCTTTCCTTGTCTTTCACGTCACTTACATTAGATGCTTTTAATCTTTTAGGTTATGGATATGCTGGGGCCAAGCTTATGGGATGTCTGGAATAATAATGCCCATACGTGAGTTAGAAAGAAACTTTTCTGAATGTACATTTGAACCTTGTTTTATTACTTAAATTCTTTTTCTTGTTTCAGCATGTCTGTTGAAATGGTTGCATGCATTGCAATTGAAGCAATATCCATTTTGGAAAAGGTGCATTCTCGCGGGTAAGGGTTCGGTTGGGGAGCCATTTAGATATTTTATTTGTTTTATTGTCTGAGTGAGCTTGTAAAAATGGCACCTTATCTCACTTACCCAAATCTGGTTTCTATTTAAAGAAGTCCTAATTTACAATCATTTCGTCTGTTAGGTACATTCATGGCGATGTCAAACCTGAAAATTTTCTGCTTGGTCCTTCAGGGTCCCCGGATGAGAAAAAGTTGTTTTTGGTTGATCTTGGATTAGGTATGTTGTGTCTTGCATCTTTTTTCATTTAGTATTTATTTTGTAGCACGTTTCACTATACTTTTTCTTATTGTTGCCAGCAACTAGATGGCGTGATAGCTCTGGCCAGCATGTTGAGTATGATCAGAGACCTGATGTATTCAGGTACACCTTTATTCTGTTTTTATTCTATGTTTCTTTTCAATCCTGAAGTTTTCGCATTCAATCACTGTTTGTATTGATGGTCTTGGTTCATTTGTGTTCTGCTTTGACAGAGGAACAGTGCGCTATGCTAGTGTACATGCTCATTTGGGTAGGACTGGTAGCCGCAGAGATGACCTAGAATCTCTTGCATATACACTAATTTTCCTTCTTCGTGGCCGGCTGCCATGGCAAGGATATCAGGTTGACCCTTTATCAAGTTGATGAGTAGTTTCTTATCTCCTGCATATAATTTTCTTTACAATGATGTTTCTCTCTTTAAAAAAAATAAAATAAAACAAGACTTAATCATGATGATGGTTACAGGGAGAGAACAAAGGATTCCTTGTTTGCAAAAAGAAGATGGCTACTTCTCCGGAGACTTTATGTTGCTTCTGTCCGCAGCCCTTCAAACAGTTTGTTGAATATGTGGTGAACTTGAAGTTTGATGAAGAACCTAATTATGCAAAATATATTTCACTTTTTGATGGAATCATTGGTCCAAATCCTGAAATCAGGCCGATAAATACAGATGGCGCTCAAAAGGTATGGTTAGAAGGCACATAAATTTCATGATTTCCCCAACTTCCATGACTTAAGCACAGATATAGATATGTGATACGGATATGACAGGACATAGACATAGTGCATATATGTGTGCATGCATAGTTAAGACATAAGGTTGAGGACATTTGTTTTTTGTTATTTATTTAATATACATACTACATATGTGTGCATGCATAGTTAGACATATCGGGCAATATCTAACCTCAATTATGTCTTTATTATTATTATTATTATTATTTTGCTTACATAGTGTGATATTGCTCTGGTGGTGGGAGAAAAACTGTCTTCAATTAAACTGATTTACTGTCCTCAATTAAAAGTAATTAACAAGATATTAAGGGAAAAAAAATCCAATATATGGTGATTTTGGTACTATGGTCTATTAAACACACAGGTTTGGGTGTGATGATAAGGACCTTTAATCTTTCTAAGTTAGTGCTTCATCTCCTTATCCTTCGTTTAGGTTCTTTCTTTATCATTTAGGGTTTTAATACGATCGGTTGGACCATTTTTTATAGCAAGTCATTCTTTCTTCCTCAGGAGTGTTCAAAATGTATCTCGAATGTGTCCTAGCGTGTCCAAAAAGGATGAAATCAACTAAAAAGCGCTTTTTATTTCATGTGCTGGACACATGTCCAATGCTTGTCTGAACGTATCCATGTTTGACGTGTCTGACACCAATACTTCCCAAAATTTTATTTGTGCCTGTGCTCATAGTTCATGAACCATGATTATCTAGATACATTTAGGGTGTGGAAGGATCTATCTTACTGAATCTCCATCTTCTGAAGCTCATTTGTCAGGTGGGGCATAAGCGAGGCAGATTGACTTTGGAGGAAGAAGACGACGAACAACCAAAGAAGAAGGTTCGTATGGGCATGCCTGCAACACAATGGATCAGTGTCTACAATGCACGACGGCCTATGAAGCAAAGGTATTCATGCAGGAACTGATAGATTGTGCATCAAACCTCCCGTTTCCTTCCGGGTTGCTACATTATTTTGAAATGTTAAAATATTGTGTGGTTGCCGATCCATATCGATGCTTAGCTCGTATAACAGTCGATGTATCTAACTGTTTGAAATGATGTATTATTTTGATACTTAGGTATCACTACAATGTAGCTGATGCAAGGCTTTGTCAGCATATCGAGAAAGGGAATGAAGATGGCTTGTTTATAAGTAGTGTGGCCTCATGTCAAAATTTATGGGCCTTAATCATGGATGCTGGCACTGGGTTTTCATCACAAGTCTATGAGCTTTCTCCTTATTTTCTTCACAAGGTAAATTTCTTTTTCCCAGATGGCAGTAATATTTCTGACCAGCATCAACTCGTTTTTATCTTTTACTCTCTCTGACCTTTATTAGTCCAAAATCAATGCCCCCGTAATTGGAATGTAACAAAAAAAAAAAAGAAAAAAAAAAAGAAGTTAATTATTGATTACTTGGTTGGTGTGTTTGAAGGAATGGATAATGGAGCAATGGGAGAAGAACTATTACATCACAGCAGTAGCTGGAGTCATTAATGGGAGCTCATTGGTTGTAATGTCTAAGGGTCAGTTTTGAATTAATTATAAGAATGATACCATTTTTTAAATTTTATTTATGTTGCTGAATCTCAATTTACCGATTCCAGGCACCCAGTACTTACAACAGTCGTACAAAGTCAGTGATTCGTTTCCTTTCAAATGGATTAATAAAAAGTGGAAAGAGGGATTCTACGTAACAGCCATGGCCACCTCGGGAAGTAGGTGGGGCGTTGTTATGTCCCGTGGTGCAGGATTCTCAGATCAGGTCATCTTTTATATAGCGTCGTGAAAAATAGTATCATCTAACCCTGGCCATCACAGAACTGACGATTCTTAAATTTTATTTTAGGTGGTAGAATTGGATTTCTTGTACCCTAGCGAAGGTATTCATCGTCGATGGGACTGTGGGTATCGAATCACAGCAACTGCAGCAACCAGTGACCAGGCAGCCCTTGTTCTTAGCGTGCCAAGGCGAAAACCTGCAGACGAAACACAAGAGACTCTCCGGACATCTGCATTTCCAAGCACCCATGTCAAGGTATTGAACTTTTAATCCACGTTTCAATGACACTGTGCCCATTGTTGTTAAAATATCTAAATCTTTCATCTCTACTGCAGGAGAAATGGGCAAAGAACCTTTATATTGCATCTGTATGTTATGGAAGAACAGTTTCGTGAGCTTCTGTATCTTCTCTAACAAAGNAGAACCTTTATATTGCATCTGTATGTTATGGAAGAACAGTTTCGTGAGCTTCTGTATCTTCTCTAAAAAAAAAAAAAAAAAAAAAAGAAGGCACACGTAGAGAGACCTTGGCATTGTGGGGGTATCCAAGCATAGAATAACTCTTGATAACCTAGTTCGAATTAAAATGTAATTAAGTAGATACTATCTGTTAGGTTGTTGGTGAACTATGCCATTTATAGAAAAATTTGCCCCATTGTTAATGATAATTTAAGCCTATTAGCATAATCTTTCTCCTGTTATCCCATTATTTATGTGCTCACTGGATTGACAAGTAAGAAATAAAGTACCTCTTTGAAAATTTGATCCTTGTTGGGCCCACTCTTGTTCTCTTCAATTTAAGCTGCCCATTGTTGGATCACCATTTTCTCAAATGACAACATATCCCTTCAAGTGCAGGTTACATAATAATCAAGTTAAAATATACTTAGCTTTTGAGGTTTCCGTCTGCTACACCAAATTCATGAATCTGATTCAATTAAACATAAAATTAAAATTTGTGTCAATTATATCAATCATTTCCTAAAAAACATTGAATGTTGTGGAGCGGAACTATAAACATAAAAGTTAAAATCTATTAGATGCTTAAGACCAAATAAATAGACAAATTATAAAATCCATGATTAAACTTGCAATTTAACCTAATAATTACCAAATGAGGGAGTGTTCTCAATTCCTCAAGGGAGGCATGGACAGGTCACTTGCGACAGGTCACTTGCGAGCTGACGCATATGCAAATTACTTTTTCAAACAAAATCTTTTAAATGTACTTTTTTCCGAGGAAAGTAGATTCGAGCATTTCATTAACATTAAAGTTGGTCTGAGTTGTACGCTGATGGCCTGCAGCACAGCCTCCCCAAATGCACTTTTTCCTAAGCAAAGAAGGCATCATTAGAATTTGGAGTATTAGTTTCATGCAAGTTAGAGAAAGGTCTAAAATTGGGTTGCTCGCATAGTTACTGTGACAGTTCTTGTCGTAGTACATACCTCGTAGTGATCATGTTCGTAGCGTACAACGAATATGCATCGGCAACCTCCAGTATCATGCAGTCTCCTCTGGATTTCCACAACATATGCATCGAAGTAGAGAGCATGATCTTGTCCTTCCTGTAAATAAGGCATACAATCTGAGGGTAAGATAACATGATACGAGAACATTTATCAGCACTTAGGACTGCTTTCCCACTTTCTATTATAAACATTATAGTTTAGTATGAAACATTACCGATAACTAATAAGACTATTTTGGAGGTTGAACATTTGCGCATCCCCTCAATAAAAACACAGTTTTGGAAGGAGCAAACTAGAACATTGAAATTACCCGGTAACATAACACAAGATCTCCAACTTTTACTCTGTGACATTCTGAAGATTCTAAAGGTATGGACCGTTCACGCACTCCTCTTGCCACGTTCACCCACTCATCCTCATCCTTTCCGAAGCCAGTATATCGAACTCTAGCATCCTGTGAAGTTTCAGATCCTGAGGGCTTTTAGCTTCAAAGTTAAAAGATCTGCTAACTTTTTTCTAGGGTTTACGACAATAAAGCACTGAAAGTGGAAAATTATCAAGTATTCTGTGTAATTTTGCAGTCTACATCGACTGTCCAGAGAAGTATATGATTCATGTGGGAAAATCTTACCAGTTCTCCATGGTAATTAACTCTGTAAGTAAGGAATGAGGCAACGTCATACCTAAGGAATCAAAAGAAACATTAGTAAGACTCTTCAATTCCACAGCAAAGATCATGGAGCCTTAAACAAAACTGTTTTAGCCAGTAAGAGTGCTTGGTAAAAGCAGAGTAAAGTGCTTCTTCAAGCATCAATGGGTTTACTGCAAACCATTAAGTTGGAACTTGAATAGACATGTCTTTAATTAAATATTCCCACAAGATAATGACATATTAGCCCATAATCATGCTATATACCATATATCAACAATAGTAAATACATGTCAACAATGATACTGACTGAACGTATTGCAAGATAACTGAACATAAACATTGTGAGATAGTAGAAGCAGGAAATAGTGCTAGAGATTTTATGGTATGGACAATATAACCCCTAACAGTGACCATGAAACATGTTTACGTTAGCATTAAGATAAAGATTCGAGTATAAAAGCTCTATCTGTAGATAATGCTAGTTAAAATATTATTATTAACACTTGTATTGAAGTTGGCATGTAAATACCAGTACGGTCAACTTTCAACTACTAAGAACGTTGTTCTAATTCCATGGGGCTCAGTAATCTACATACTGACTTTTGCAATGCGTTCTTACAGGATCTGAAATGAATGGCAATATTCGGCACATCATTATCAAGTTCAAGAGTGTGAAAAGTGCTGAATGACTGCAAGTAATAGATGCTGGGAAGTTAGCATCATTTGTTTAGAGATTTGTCTTCCACTATTTTTCCCAAGTGTGAAATGAAAATAAACTCAAGGCACTTGTATAATGCTAGGATTATGGTAGCAAACCCAAGACACTACATCTGATTAGAAAGCATTATCATCTACCTAATGTATTCCAATGGATTCAAGGTGTTAATTACAGCTTATAATCCATGAAAACGTGCTTGTATGAATATGAGCATATGATTCCATCATAGATAATGCACGTGTAGCAGTTTTGTATTCCGCTCTAAATTTTTCTCACCATGCATTGTCTCTTGACGAAAAGGCTTCAAATGCCAATTCTGAAAGATCAGTTGCCTTGCCTGCATAAATTTTCATGTGAAGATGTTACAAAAAGTTAATAGTTCAAAATGGAACCGGACAGATTTCAAGTTTACCAACACTCATATGAGGGAAAATTACTACAGAACTGCAAATTATAGTTGGCCAAAGCTCAAATTATGCAAAGGAAAAACTGCAGTTTTCAGATCAAAGTGCATGCTATGATTTGAACTTGGACTTTCAGATCCAACCTCGATACCATCATTTAAGAAAGGGTCGATCACAGGATTGTGGCATCAACACGGCAGAGTTGGCTTTGTCGACGAGAAATCCCAAGTTTGTTGTTCTACATCAATACTATAAGCAGCAGAATGCAGAAATACTAGAAATTCTCGGTAATGCAAGTAGCACTAACCAAAATTACAGCGATCCCCGCTTGTCTGCTAAGCGTAGACTAACATGCAGTCGGAACGATGATTTGTAAGTTTTAAGTTTCATAACCAACGGATTTTTCCTCTTAAAATCTCTTGTAAAAGGCTTGATAGTCTAAGCACAAAGAAATTACCAATCATTGTGCATGCAGCAACTAGAATAATTCTGTGCACGAATGAGTTATCAATTACTGTGCAGACCTTCCCTTTCCCAGTCTACTGTCGTGCAAGAAAAGTAACGAAAACCAAGCCAGAAGATAGAAACAACGCATACATCAATAACCGCAGCAATTGCTTGCTACATTGACATTACAGATAAGAATTTCAGATAGCATTTCTAAATTCGGGAAGGCAGAGGTGCGGAAATTACCTTTGAATTCAGGAAAACTATCAGGTGGTTCAGATGCAGGTATGTCAGTTAAAAAAGCACTATCCGAATGATAAAGCAAAAGTTTCGGCGGCGGGGTCGGAGGCGGAGAAGACAGTGGAGGTGGAGGTGGAGGTGGAGGAGGAGGTGGAGGTGGAGGGCGAGCTTTTTTGCTACTACTAGTACTACTACTTCGCGATTCCTTTTTCCGATTCTCAAACCAGCTTTGCACCTAGGGCACATAAGAACTACAAAAAATCAGTAAAACAACGAACAAAGTAGAAAGTGGATAAGAGAAAAATCAAAGACCTGTTCCGCAGTGACGGGAGATTTTTCAGCGCGCCATGGGGAGCAACTGCAAGAAAGAAGCAGCATGAAAAGAAAGACACGACGATCGATTGCACAAATACTGGTTCGAAGAAGCAATCACAGCTCTATTACCTGAAATGAAGAGCGACGTCTTGGAAAAACTGTTGACCAAGTGTTTGATCTCCAGATTCCCTTAAGATACTGTCCATCTCCACAATCTGAAAAATTAACGACACAACGAAATAGAAAGCAAAATCGAAATCGGTAATCTCAAATCAGAAAATGCTGAACCGAATTTCTGCGCATAACTCGAACAGTGAAGCTAAACTCGGAAGCATTGATTGAAAGAAATGAATTCGAGCTTAACATAGTAAGAATACAAAATCGAAACCGGTAATCTCAAATCAGAAAATGCTGAAAGGAATTTCTGCGCATAAGTCGAACAGTGAAGCTAAACTCGGAAGCATTGATTGAAAGACATGAATTCGAGCTTAACATAATAAGAACTTACCTCAGCAAGTGTGAATTCGAATACAGAATCATCTAAATCGGTTGACGAATTTCTGAACTCCATCGGCAAAAGCATGAGAGATCATGCAGAGCGGAAAGAGACGAAGCGATTAGAAGTTCGAACTGAGAACTGTGCTTCTTGAACTTGGACTTCCCTCCCCCGCTGAGGGCAAAAAAAAAAAAAAAAAAANAAAAAAAAAAAAAAAAAAAAAAAAAAAAAAAAAAAAAAAAAACCTCCGTGCTTTAACTTCAATTTCAATTTAGTTTTTAAATAAAATAAAATTACAGTTTTGTATTCAAGTCCATTTACTATTAAAAAAAAAAAAAAAAAAAAAA
>NC_036654.1:4399851-4451829 GCF_002806865.2 Cucurbita pepo subsp. pepo | reverse complement strand
AAAAAAAAAAAAAAAAAAAAAAAAAAAAAAAAAAAAAAAAAAAAAAAAAAAAAAAAAAAAATCAATATTCTAGAAATAATGTCTTCACTCCCCCAATATTTTAGATCATATTTCATGACGTATCTAACTTGGAAATTTTGTTGGGACTTAGGTTATTTTATTTTTTTATTTTTAAAGATATATATATATATATATATATTTTTTTTTTCTTCTTCAGATTTTCGTTTATTTTAAAATGGGTCCGTGAGGAAGATGTTTACATGACAATTCACCTCATTGGAGGCCTACTAGTCAATGTTTGGCTCTGATACCATTTGTAACCGTTCATGTCTATCACTAATAGACATTATCCTCTTTAGACTTTCCCTTTCGAGCTTCCCCTCAGAGTCTTAAAACGTGTCAGCTAAAGAAATCTCACACTTTTATAAATAATGTTTCGTTCTACTCTTCAACCAATACGAGATCTCACATAAATGAATTTGTATTTGATCATAAATTAGATTAGGCAGTACAATTTAGTTACGGTTGAGTTATAAAGTAAAAAGTAATTAGCTTTAGGTTAGGTTGAAAAAGGTTTAAATGGGAGAAAAACGAACTACCCAACAAGATGGGCCAAGCCCAAAGGCCTACTTCATAATTAGACTCAAATACCCTTCCAATAATACTAATCCATTCAAGTTAATTCAGGGGACAAAAAGGGAAATTTGTAATGGTTGGGGTCAATTTAAGTGGACAATCTGAAGTAGAAGCGCGGGCAGACACGCGGGTAGACCTTCCTCCATCGTTCATTCCTTGGAAGTTGCGTCATAACTGTCGCTTTCCCTCTCTTTTTCCACTCTCCAATTTGCATTTTTTAATTTAATTAATATATTCCGCCTACCTTTGATTTTTCTCCGTTCCTCCTTATCTTACCATTTTAAAACAATCTTTTAATTTATCTTATCTTTTTATTAATTATAAATTTAGTTTCTACCCTTTTAATCTTTTTAATTAAAACATTAAATTTATAGAGATTCGTGTATGCTTTATTTATAAGATTCAATTAAATTTGACCATTTGTCCTAAGCTTAGAGGTGCTACATAAATATCTAATATGGAATTCAAATATCCTTTAAATATTACCTAATGTTTCCCGGAATAAAGAAGGAACCAGGGTCACGTGGTTGACTACTAGCATCCTGCATGTCTACCCTAGCTTCGTGGAAGTTCCAACACCAGATTATTTTTTATTTTTTATTTTTTATTTTTTGCCCTTTGTTTTGTTCCTGGAAAATATAAAAATGGAAAACACACGGGATCATACGGCAAAAAGGAACTCGTCGAAATAACTTCAAGAACCAGAACCATGCGTTTGACACGTGGCAAACCAAATTAAACTCGTAAGTTCATGCCCCGCTTTTCACGTGTCCGTACTAATCAATTTACTTTATTCTCCCCGTGGCCCGCACGATAATATTCCTTACAGATATTTCCACGTATTTTTCCTTATCCTAAGTTTTTCTTTTAGATAATATCTAATATATATTTCAATTTTCAAGTACTTTACTCTCTTATTCTTTGTATGTCTAAACGAGAATTTTTGTAATTGTTCAAGTATACCACTAGTAGATATTGTCATCTTTGAACTTTTCTTTTTAGGGTTCAACTCAAAGCTCTAAAACTCGTATGCTAGAAGTGGACTTGAGTCATTATAAATGATATCAAAGCTAGACACCAGACAATGTGTAAGTGAGGAAGCTGTTTTTCGAAGGGAATAGACGCGAGGCGTTGTACTAGTATGGACGTTGAACCCTGAAGAGAGGTGGATTTGGTGAGTGTCCCACATCGATTGGAGAAAAGAACGAGTGCTAGTGAGAACGCTGGGCCCTGAAGAGGGGTGAATTGTGAGATCCCACATCGGTTGGGGAGGAGAATGAAACACCCTTTATAAGGGTGTGAAAACCTCTCTCTAGCTAACATGTTTTACAAACCTTGAGGGTAAACCCGAAAGAAAAAACCCAAAAAAGACTATATTTATTAACAGTGGGTTTGGGCCGTTACAATTTTTCACTTCTTTTGACTCAATTGAACTAACGGAGAGACATCTCCCTACTCCCTTTCTCATTACCCATTTAAATAATTTTTTTTTTTTTTTTTTACTTCATTTGACCGAGTTTAGCTAATGTAAGGAAATCTCCTACTCCCTCTGTTATTATCATTTAAACATTAATTTTTCATTTGGTACCAGTCAAATGAATATTTCTACTTCAAACCTTATTTAAATAAATTTTTAACATACGTATAGTTATATTTTTATGAGAAAAAAAAATACTTTATTTCTAAAAATGAATATAGAATAGGATGATTATTGGAAAGATAATTATATTATTTTTCATAAACTGGATATATATCTAGTTAATAAAGGATATAACATTAATATACAAGTCAAAACATTATTATTATTATTATTAAATTATAAGATTATTAAGCAAATTTTATTGGAGTTCTAGCCGTTGACATATTTTTAAATTTGATGTATTTAAAATACTAAAAAATCTTCTAAATCCGACAATTATAGAGAGAGAAAAGAGTATAGGACAAGGGAGTTTATGATATTTTAAAGCAAAATTAGTAGTGTAATTCAAGTAACCATCGGATAATGTACTTGAGTTTGTCTTTAATCTTAATTAGAATATAATTTAAGTTAATCGTGCATTTTGTCTCTTAATTATTTATTGAGATGGTTAATATTTTTATTACTATTTAAAATAAAATAATAATTCATAATTTTATCCTTAGTGTAATCATTTTTTAAAAAAATTAAAATTTACTATATTATGACTTGTTTTATTATGCTAACAACATTGACCACGACCAAGACCAATATTGAAAAAAGAAAATCGAAAAAGTACTGTTAAAAAAAATAAATTATCTTTCTCCATTTTACCCTCCAATCTTACACTCTTTACACCTTTGTTGAACCAATAATAATAAAAAAAAGGATAAAAAGGTGATTAAATAAAAAGTTTAAATTATCCACACTACAATATTTTATAGGATAACAATTATTCTCAATAACTTTGAATAACAATAACTTTATTTATGTTAATTCATTTATTTGAATTAATAATTATATAATTGAAACCATTGTAATTTTGACTACGTTGCGTTAGATTCTTACATGCTTAATTGTGATCTACATTTCTACATACATCAAAGAATACTTATCGTGACTTTATTTAGCTTTATACTTGTCTCAAGCATCTGAATTATGGACTACACAGGTCGAAATGGCTTCTAGCCTTACCTATAGTGAGTTACAACATAACATATTTTGTACACCAAATGACATATTGTCATACGTAAGCTAAGACGTACTTATTAATAACCAATAATCACTGGATCGAACTAATTTTACTTTACTGTTCATGGTTGTTGTCTGTCGTCATCATTATTGTTGTCACATGTCAGCTGACACTATAATTTTTATTTACTCTTCCCATTTCTGTCTATTTTGTTTAAAAAATGAATCGAACCATTTTAGATAACCTACGCAAACAAATCCAACAACCCATGACGTATTGAGGATAGTTGGAGTTTTATAAGTAAAAAAAATAAAAAAATAGGCTAAAATGTAACAAAATAGGTATTTAATTAGAATTGTAAGATAAAAAAAATAATTTTTTTAAAAGATAAAGAAGATGGGGGGAGAGGGACACTAGGAGTAAAAGAGTAGGTTATCCTAAACAAGGGTAAAATGGTCACATTGGAAAAGTGTTTACCAACGAACACCCGCGTTTCGCCAATCTCTCCCGATTGAACGAACAGAGTTAAGTTTGATTTTTCCCCAAACGCTACCACAAAAATCCTCTCTCTCTCTCTCTCTCTCTCTTTCAATTCTTCTTCATTTCTCGCGATCTTCAATTCCACCATCTTCTCTCATTTGTGCTCTCTTCACTAACTCGGGGGCTTGACTCGCCGGGTCACCGGTCGCAATGACTCGGCGTTGCTCTCACTGCAGCAACAATGGCCACAACTCCCGCACCTGCCCCTCCCGCGGCGGTAGAGTCGGCAGTGGTACCCTTTCCAGCGGCGGCTGTGGCGGTGGTGTGAAGCTCTTTGGGGTTAGGCTCACCGATGGGTCTTTCATCAAGAAAAGCGCTAGCATGGGTAACCTCTCTGCACATTACCATAGTTCTTCTTCCGCCGCCGCCTCGCCGAATCCTGACTCCCCTAACTCCGACGCTGTTCATGATACCGATGGCTTTCTTTCCGACGATCCTTCCCATGCATCCTGCTCTGCTAATCGAGGGGCTGAAAGGAAGAAAGGTAACGGATAAACAGTTTCAGAATTGTAACATTATAGCTTCGTTTTGAAATATTTGTTTCCGAGAGGAATTTGTGCCTGATTTCCCGTGCGATTTGAATAAGACAGTTTAATTTCGTGATCTCCGTGTTTAGATTTTAGTTGATATATTTCGGAATCGTTTTTTGCTGTATGTTTGTGACGGATTTTGTGTCTGTCATCACAGCTTCACCTTCGGGTGCTTTTCTTGTCTCCATCAGNTTTTTTTTTTTTTTTTTTTTTTTTTTTTTTTTTTTTTTTTTTTTTTTTTTTTTTTCTGGTTTTTTTGCGAATTTCTACTCCTGAATTTAGTGTCGTATTATCATTGATACTCCCATTCCGATGGCTTATGCTGCTTTCTGTAACTTCCGTGGTTGAACTGTTAAGAATGAGGTCTCCGATCTCAAGTTTCTTGGTGGATAGTGTGGATGAAGTAGATATTTTCAAATACTTCCCTTAATCATGTCTAGAAAATTATGAATCAGTTCTTCCTAATTATGTGTTGAGAGGTAATGACCTACTGGGTTTTCCATATGGGTTTGGTGTCTTTCCTCTCAATGGTTACTGTAATGATAGCTGTGGAAAGTTGAAGAGGGGAATAATGCCTTCAATAGCTTGACATTTGATAATAATTTCATTTTAAGTCGACAGGTCTAGGAGGAGGTCTGAGGGGACGGATACTTCTTTAGGTTACATTATGTGGTAAATATTGCATTGCATGATACATGTATAAGTTTCGTAACTGCTTGCAATATTTTAGCAGGATATGTTGAATCAGAAACTTGTAGACCTTTGTAAGGAAAGAAGTGGGTGGAGACTGGTATGCGAACATGGCTGGATGGTTGAAGAGTTTGTATGTCATTAACATTGTTTGATTAGCTTAGCTGTAAGAGCCTAAAGTTGACATTAGATGGTAAATTATCAATTGATTTGAAAGTTATTATTCTTCTTGTTTGATTGGTGTAGTCTATTATAGTTTTGGTAGGTAAAAGTCTCTGTTTCAACTTTCTTTTTGAAGAATCAGCATTTGTAGAACTCCCCAAAGGCCAGAAAGTCGATGTGTTTTCATGTCGAGTCTACAATTTTTTGATCGAAAGAGATTGAGGTTTATCTCTCAAGTTGGCCAATGGAATTTGACAAAAGTGATCAAACAGTTTGCATATTCTCTTAATGGATTGAAGTTCTAATAATTGGATCAGGTATTATACTACTGATGTTTGATACCTTAGAATTCGTTTTCAGGTGTTCCATGGACAGAGGAGGAGCATCGATTATTCTTATTTGGTCTTCAGAAACTGGGGAAAGGAGACTGGCGTGGGATTTCTCGGAATTTTGTTATTACAAGGACTCCAACTCAGGTGGCGAGCCATGCCCAGAAGTATTTCATTCGGCTGAGTAACGCAACAAGAAGAAAGCGTAGGTCAAGCCTTTTCGACATGGTTCCAGAGACGGTTTGTTTTGAACTCTTATATTTTCTAGTTTACATTTGGTGCCTGGCAGACCTGTTGACTTTGCATTTTAATTTCTGTTGAAATTTCTTGTCATGTTTCTGTGATCACGTCTCGTACTGTAATCGAAAGATCAGTGACCCTCGTGCCAGTAATTCATAATGCATCTGCTATTGGGTCTCTGCGCGCCTATCTGTTAGCATGGTACCATTTACACTTGATAAAGATTTTGTTCTTTTATTTCATGTCTTTCAGGAAACTGATTTGGTGCGTGCGCCAGAAGATGAAGTTTTACATGGTTATCAGGCAAAAGAAACAGAGAACACTGGTTCACAACCTTCACTAAATCTCTCACTTAACTCAGAGTTCCATATCATGGAGACTACAGTTGAAGAAAATGGTAAAGAACTTGATGCACCCAAGATGGAAGTTGCTGGTTTCCCGCCTATGATACCGGGATACATCTCGGCTTACGTGCCCGTTCCTTTTTCTATTTGGGCACCAAGTACAGTCCCAATGGAAGAAGAAAAGGGTGTAGAAATGTGTCATCATGAGGTACTAAAGCCAATTCCAGTTGTGCCAAAGGAACCTGTCAACGTTAATGAACTAGTTGGCATGTCTCAACTCACTCTACGAGAGCACGAAAGGGAGCATAAAGAGCCTTCACCTCTGACCTTAAAATTGATAAGCGAACCCTCAAGACGACTGTCAGCATTTCATCCAAATGCTCGAGTCAGCCGTTCGGAGTTAAACAAGGACGACAATGACACAAACAAAGCTCTTTGAAACAAGAAGGGAGGCGTCTTCATGCATCGTGAGATTTCCTTGAAAAATTACACCCGTAATTAGTTTTGTTTTTCATAGAAAGTTTGGTAGTGTGGATGTTTTAATGATAATGTAGGTCAGAGAAAGTTCTTAAAGTATATGTATTCTTTGTAACTGTAACAGGTAGATTAGATATTGTAATAAATATATTAATAAGGAGATTCTAACTTGATTTTGGGGATAATCTCTTTACCTTTTTTAGGCATTAAATTAATACATATCTCTCTAGTGTTATTGTGATCATCTCCATAGCCTTCTAATCAAGGAATTGATACTTTGGGAGTGAGCTTCAACGAGGAACTTACATGAGTTTGAGAGTGCTTCTTGTTCTTGTTCAAATTCTTAAGTTAAAGAATAGACATACACAAGTGTGAGAGAAGAGTGCTTCTTGTTCTTGTTCAAATTCTCAAGCTAACAATAGACATACGTGAGTGTGAAGGTGCTTCTTGTTCTTGTTCAAATTCTCAAGCTAAGACTCTTTATGGAAGTATTACACTAACTACCCGGTGCTTCTTGTTCTTGTTCAAATTCTTAAGCTAAGACTCTTTATGGCAGTATTACACTAACTACCCTTTTTGATTTCGATTTCGATTCTAATTTGTAGGTTATTTAAGCATGATGAAAAACTATTATTATGACAGTATTACACTAACTACCCTTTTTGATTTCGATTTCGATTCTAATTTGTAGGTTATTTAAGCATGATGAAAAACTATTATTTATCTTTCTTGTGAGGACTATTGACCGTAAATCGTTTCATGAAAATTTATTACTTTTTTCCTTTCTAATGCCACTAGGTTTGTCATGACCAACCTTAGAAATTAGACTCTAAAGCGATTTTCACACAAGTACACTTGTAGTCTTTCTTCGTGCCTCCTTAAATAAAGGTGGAAGCCGTTCAAAAGCCAAGTTCCTTTGTTGTACACGGGTTCCATTTTTCTATGACAAATTTATGTTTTTTTGTTGTACACCTGTTTCATTTTTCTATGACAAATTTATGCTTTCAATTAACCATTACGATTCAAATAATATATTTTTGTTTTCTTTTGAATATTTACTTCTTTTATCAGCTTTTCATCAGGCGTAACTGATCTCAGATATTTGTCTCCCTATATTTAGCCAAGTTTTACAAATGACCTGAAGTCCAACCACATGTAAATGGATCTTAATTCAGAGCAAAGTGCTAATTTAGAGAATAAGTGTAATTGTTCTCAGTCTCCTATATTTAGCCAAGTTTTACCAAACGACATGAAGCCACGCCACATGTAAGGTTTTACCAAATGACTTGAGGCCATGCCACATGTAATTAGTTCTTTATTCATAGCAAAGTGCATAAATCTAANAGGTGCTTCTTGTTCTTGTTCAAATTCTCAAGCTAAGACTCTTTATGGAAGTATTACACTAACTACCCGGTGCTTCTTGTTCTTGTTCAAATTCTTAAGCTAAGACTCTTTATGGCAGTATTACACTAACTACCCTTTTTGATTTCGATTTCGATTCTAATTTGTAGGTTATTTAAGCATGATGAAAAACTATTATTATGACAGTATTACACTAACTACCCTTTTTGATTTCGATTTCGATTCTAATTTGTAGGTTATTTAAGCATGATGAAAAACTATTATTTATCTTTCTTGTGAGGACTATTGACCGTAAATCGTTTCATGAAAATTTATTACTTTTTTCCTTTCTAATGCCACTAGGTTTGTCATGACCAACCTTAGAAATTAGACTCTAAAGCGATTTTCACACAAGTACACTTGTAGTCTTTCTTCGTGCCTCCTTAAATAAAGGTGGAAGCCGTTCAAAAGCCAAGTTCCTTTGTTGTACACGGGTTCCATTTTTCTATGACAAATTTATGTTTTTTTGTTGTACACCTGTTTCATTTTTCTATGACAAATTTATGCTTTCAATTAACCATTACGATTCAAATAATATATTTTTGTTTTCTTTTGAATATTTACTTCTTTTATCAGCTTTTCATCAGGCGTAACTGATCTCAGATATTTGTCTCCCTATATTTAGCCAAGTTTTACAAATGACCTGAAGTCCAACCACATGTAAATGGATCTTAATTCAGAGCAAAGTGCTAATTTAGAGAATAAGTGTAATTGTTCTCAGTCTCCTATATTTAGCCAAGTTTTACCAAACGACATGAAGCCACGCCACATGTAAGGTTTTACCAAATGACTTGAGGCCATGCCACATGTAATTAGTTCTTTATTCATAGCAAAGTGCATAAATCTAAATCTGTGAAGAGATTACCATATGTCATAATGAGATTGGATTTTATTGACAGACTGATTCCCATTCTTGTTTTCAACTCCAGGCATGCAACTTGGAGGAGCTTGCCAGGTATGTTCATCCTTCTTCCACATTGACATGTATGTTCATTCCTTCTTCCATATTGCCATGTATGTTCATCCCTTCTTCCACGCGTTGGAGCAAAAACCCCTTCTCCATAGTTATATATTCCTTCTTACCTTAACTTATCTTTATAACTTGTATCGCTTCAGTGCTTATGATCAACGACTCCGGTGAATCGNTCATGACCAACCTTAGAAATTAGACTCTAAAGCGATTTTCACACAAGTACACTTGTAGTCTTTCTTCGTGCCTCCTTAAATAAAGGTGGAAGCCGTTCAAAAGCCAAGTTCCTTTGTTGTACACGGGTTCCATTTTTCTATGACAAATTTATGTTTTTTTGTTGTACACCTGTTTCATTTTTCTATGACAAATTTATGCTTTCAATTAACCATTACGATTCAAATAATATATTTTTGTTTTCTTTTGAATATTTACTTCTTTTATCAGCTTTTCATCAGGCGTAACTGATCTCAGATATTTGTCTCCCTATATTTAGCCAAGTTTTACAAATGACCTGAAGTCCAACCACATGTAAATGGATCTTAATTCAGAGCAAAGTGCTAATTTAGAGAATAAGTGTAATTGTTCTCAGTCTCCTATATTTAGCCAAGTTTTACCAAACGACATGAAGCCACGCCACATGTAAGGTTTTACCAAATGACTTGAGGCCATGCCACATGTAATTAGTTCTTTATTCATAGCAAAGTGCATAAATCTAAATCTGTGAAGAGATTACCATATGTCATAATGAGATTGGATTTTATTGACAGACTGATTCCCATTCTTGTTTTCAACTCCAGGCATGCAACTTGGAGGAGCTTGCCAGGTATGTTCATCCTTCTTCCACATTGACATGTATGTTCATTCCTTCTTCCATATTGCCATGTATGTTCATCCCTTCTTCCACGCGTTGGAGCAAAAACCCCTTCTCCATAGTTATATATTCCTTCTTACCTTAACTTATCTTTATAACTTGTATCGCTTCAGTGCTTATGATCAACGACTCCGGTGAATCGTTGATAGAAGTTGTTGTCGCTACCGCTGCCGGAAGGACACTCGTGGGAGTGACGGTAGCTCGATGAGCTTGATGAGTGCAATAGACAATGGAANCGATGAGCTCGATGAGTGCAATAGACAATGGAAGCGGTAGTTGTGAGATTTCGTGGGGTTTTGGATTGGACAAGGGACGTAGAACTTCAATGGAGGATGCCATTGCCATTGTTCCGGAATTTCTATCTCCAGCTAGATGGAAAGATGACGGGTCCGTGAAAGAGAAACCTTTAGTTCATTATTTTGGCTTGTTTGATGGTCATGGAGGCCCTCAGGTATTTTTTTTTTATATTTATTTTTTATTTTTTTTATATCTCTAATGAGTTGAATGCACTCATTTGCATACAATTTTGAAGATTAAACCTCATGTAGATAGACCACGGAGCAATTTAAATCTCCGTCATGCAGCTCACTTTACAAGTATACACAAACACCACCTATAATTAAGAACAAAACCACATATATATATATATATATATATATATACTATTTATTTATTTTAAAATCCCCAATAAGATTGTTTTGTATGTGATATCTGTGGTAAATAGAAAGTGATGGTATGCTACCCAGGAAAAAAAAAATCTAAAAATTGATGGTTTAGGTGCAGATTCAAGTGTGGTCTCTCCAATTTCTTGATAAGGTATCTATCTATAATTTTTCCATTACTCCCACCTTCATATCCAACCTACTGTTTTGATCCTTTGTCCCATGCTTTAAGACACTCTTCCTTACTAATTAAGTAGTAATGAACTGATGATAATTGATTGAGTGTCAGTATGGTTCCTTTGAAAAAGTTAATTATTTCTTTCATTTATATCCCTTAACTCTAACTCATTAAATAATTTTATTTTTTATAAAATGGATTAATTATGAAAACTAAAATTATATCATGTCAAAAATTAAAACATGATTTAAAATGGAGCTAAAAATGAATTTTTTATTTTGAGGGACGGGGCATTTTTGGAAAAATAATATTAATGACTCATACTTAGGCCCAAACCTTGATGATTGGGCCCAGGGGCATTTTTGAAAAAATAATATTAATGGCTATTAGGCCCAAATCTTGATGATTCGGCCATAAATCAGATTTGGTTGCCAACCTTGATGATTCGGCCCAGTGGCATTTTGGAAAAAATAATATTAATGGCTCATACTTAGGCCCAAACCTGATTCGGCCCATAAATCAGATTTGGTTGTTTTTAAAATGGGCTTGGGCCTGGTCTGGACTAGATCTCATCCCACCTATGGGGAAACTGTATGATGGTTTTGTTATCATTTTAATTGTTCGTAGTGTCTCATCTTCGAATTAGAAAG
Organism: Cucurbita pepo subsp. pepo; assembly: GCF_002806865.2. Classification (NCBI taxonomy): domain Eukaryota; kingdom Viridiplantae; phylum Streptophyta; class Magnoliopsida; order Cucurbitales; family Cucurbitaceae; genus Cucurbita; species Cucurbita pepo. The sequence goes on along the minus strand of NC_036654.1, from coordinate 4,440,501 downwards.
GTGGATGGATTGATCGAGATATTTCTCTTTGTTTTGGTCAGTTTTATTTTCTTGGTCTAGTGCTACTTTGAACACTTAACTGAGGCTATATACTTAGTGTTTTCGCTAAACTGATCAATGAAGAGAAATATTTATCGTGTGCATGTTCTTGTGTTTGTTTCCGGTTGTTAAGAGGTCATTTGCATGTACGAGAATTTAGTTGAATAAGAACGGTAAAAAGGTTTCGTGGAAGCTTACCTCTCGTTTGCTTCGCAACCACATTTGAGATAATGCTAGCTAGAAGGAAATTAATTTGCTGAAGGCAATGAACTTAGAGTCACTAAGGCATTTAATAACAAGCGATTGACACAAGCTCATGACTATAATGAGTACACGAGGGACTTATATTTTGTTGACCATGAAATAAGATGCTTCAAGATGGAGGTCCGTTCATTAGTTTAGCTAATGACAAGGAGGCATGCCAAATCAAGTTGTTTTATTGTGACCATTTCTGCTTTGTTACCATCAAAATATAGATTATAGTATTATTGTATCAACNATATAGATTATGGTATTGTTGTATCAATGTTTAACGATGATTTCAGGTGAGTACTTATTGTTCAAAGAAGTTCCATGAACTATTAGCAGAAGAGTGGAATAGAGGGGTTTCTGAAAACGGTCAGCAAGAGAGATGGAAAATGGCATTGACGAGGTCTTATGAGAGGGTTGATGATGCCTTCAAGGACAAGACTCTGGCCCCATATTCAGTTGGATCTACTGCTTTGGTTGTTCTTCTGTCAGCTTGCCAGATAATTGTTGCCAGCTGTGGTGACTCTAGAGCATTGCTTTGTCGTAGGAATCAAGCCATTCCCTTGACGGTTGACCACAAGATTCAATTACAATTCTCTATGTGGTGTTTGGGTTCTGTTTGGGTGCACAAATTCTTCAATGTTTTTAGTTAATATTATGATTCAAAGAATTTCCCCTTTTCTGATGCAGATTAGCAGGCCAGATGAATATGATAGACTTATTAAGGGAGGAGCAAAAATTCTGTTTGTAGGCTGTCCTAGGGTCGAAGGAGTGCTGGCAATGACCAGAGCAATAGGTTTCTTCTAACCCATAGCTTCATATTTTCCCAACGACTCATAACTGTTAGACGAATACGACTCTCCACAATGGTATAATATTGTCCACTTTGAGCATAAGCTCTCATGGCTTTGCTTTCGGCTTCCCCAAAAGTCCTCGTACAAATGGAGAGGGTATTCTTTGTTTATAAACCCATGATCATTCCCGAAATTAGCGGACGTGGGACTTTTATCCTCCAACAATAACTAGTCATCCACTAATTTTGCAAGCTTCTAAGTTTACATTGTCAAATTTTGCATCTATTTATCTTTTATTGTTGCGATTTTCAAATATATTTCTGATCAGGTGATCATTACTTGAAACCGTGGATTATATTTGATCCGGAGGTTACGTTCACATCGAGGACTGAGGAAGATGAGTGTTTGATTCTAGCAAGTGATGGAGTATGGGATGTCTTATCCAACGATGATGTGATGAAGATGGCTTGCAGCGTACTGAAAAGGCAACGCAAGAAGTTGGCGCTTGGTGGAACTGGTAATGTAATTTATCCAGCTCAATGTGCTGCAAATAAAATACGCAAGGAAGCTAGTAATTTGAGTGACGACAACATCTCAGTTATTGTAGTTGACTTAAAAGCACCAAATGAGGGATCTTTAAACTGAGCGATGAAAACAATATCACCGCTGGCTTGGTAGAAGTATGGTGATCTGTATAGAAACTAAACCTAGACTTAATCATTGTATAAACCACCGCAACTCTTTACCTTTTGTATTCTACTTTGTTATAAAGGTTTGGTGTGTGTTTCTTTATTAAATGAATATGCGTGCTATTCAGCATGTAGCGAACCGATATACATATGCATATGATGCAACATCATAGCGTCTTGTTATTGGATGCTCGATGAATGCATAGTTTTAGATTCTCTTTTTTTTAGGTTGCTACGAGTACTCGTAAAAACAATCCATAGTGGACAAAATGATGCATTCAATAATGTCATATTTCCAAGGAAAAGAACAAAATTGGTTGTAGTACGCTTAAGTTTTGATTTTGGAAGGTACAAAGGTATTCTCTTTTTCGTAATATCTTCTCTTTGACAAGGTCCGTTGAGCAACAAATCCTTTTTGGAAATGCACATGGATTGAGGCATTTCTCTTTGTTTTGATCAGTTTCGTTTTCTTTGCCTAGTGTTACTATGAACACTGAACGAAGGTTACATGCTTAGTGTTTTTGCTAAATCGACTGATGTGGAGAAATATTTATGGTGTGCGAGTACTCGTGTTTGTTTCTGGTTGTTTAGAGGTCGTTTGCATGTAGGAGGATTTAGTTGAGGAAGAAGTGTAAAACCGTTTCGTAGAAGAAGAAAAGAAAACTACTTATTTTCCAAGTTTTACGTTTGAGTTTTAACTCCTATTTGCTCACTATATGATGATTCTATTTGCTCACTATATGATGATTTTATTATCATTTTAATCCTCAAAATCTTAGTAGGATCTCATCTTCGAATTGGAAATGTGGATGGATTGATGTTTTTCTCCTTGTTTTGATCGGTTTAATTTTTTTTGCCTAGTACTACTCTGAACACTAAATGGAAGCTATATGCTTAGTGTTTTACCCTAAACTGATCGTTGCCTAGTACTACTCTGAACACTGAACGGAAGCTATATGCTTAGTGTTTTCGCTAAACTGATCGATGGGAAGAAATATTTATCATGTGCAAGTTCTTGTGTTTATTTACGATTGTTAAGAGTTTGTTTGCATATAGGAGGATTTGGTTGAGAAAGAACGGTAAAAAGTTTTCGTTGTAGAAGAGGAAGAAAATCACTTGTTTTTCGAGTTCTACGTTCCATTTCATCTCGTATTTGCTCATTGTATGATGATTTTGTTATCATTTTAATTCTTAAAACCATTATAGAATCTCATCTTCGAGATAGAAATAGGTGATGGATTGAGGTATTTCTCATTGTTTTGATAGGTTTCGTTTTCTTTAGTGCTATGTTGAACACTAAACACTGAACGAAGGCTATATGTTTAGTGTTTTCACTAAACCTATCGAAGAGGGGAAATATTTATCGTGTGCAAGTTTTTGTGTTTGTTTCCGATTTTGTTAAGAGGTCGTTTGCATGTAAGAAGATTTATTTGAGGAAGAACTATAAAAAGGTTTCGTAGAAGAAGAACAAAATTTGTTTTCGAGTTCTAAATTCGATTTCAGCTCCTAGGAGCTCACTGTATGATGGATTTGTTATCATTTTCATTCTCAAAATCTTCATAGGATCTCATCTTCGAATTGGAAATGCAGATGGATTGAGGTATTTCTCTTTGTTTTGATTAGTTTTGTTTTCTTGTCTAATGAACATTGAACGGAGGCTATATGCTTAGTGTTTTCGCTAAACCGACCCATGTGGAGAAATAATTATGGTGTGCGAGTTCTTATTTTTGTTTTCGGTTGTAGGAGGATTTAGTTGAGGAAAAATTGGAAAAAAGTTTCGTAGAAGAAGAAAAACACTTGTTTTTAGAGTTTTACGTTCGAGTTTCAGCTCATATTCGCTCACTGCATGATGGTTTAGTTATCATTTTCATTCTCAAAATCTTTGTAGGATCTCATCTTCAAATTGGAAATGTTGATGGATTGAGACATTTCTGTTTGTTTTGATCAGTTTCGTTTACTGTCTGATGCCCTCTGAACATTAAACGGAAGCTATATTATTAGTGTTTTGGCTAAACTGACCAATGAGGAGAAATATTTACCATGTTCGAGTTCTAGTATTTATTTTTGTTGGTTAAGAGGTCGTTTGCATGTAGAAGGATTTAGTTGAGGAATAACTGTAAAAAGGTTTCGTAAAAGAAAAAGAAGAAAAGCACTTGTTTTCCGAGTTCTACTTCGATTTCAGCTCCTTTTGCTCACTGTATGATGATTTTGTTATCATTTTAATCTTCAAAATCTTCGTAGGATCTCATCTTCGAATTGAAAAGGCAAATGAATTGATGTATTTCTCTTTGTTTTGGTTGTTTTTTTTTCTTTACCTAGGGCTATTTTGAACATGAACGAAGGCTATATGTTTAGTGTTTTCTAGTTCTTGTGTTTGTTTCCTGTTGTTAAGAGATCGTTTACATGTAGGAGGATTTTGTGAGGAAGAACTTTAAAAAGGTGTTGTAGAAGAAGACGTAGAAAAACACTTGTTTTTCAAGTTCTAGGTTCGAGTTTCAGCTCCTATTCGCTCATTGATGGTTTTGTTATAATTTTAATACTCAAAATCTTCGTAGGATCTCATCTTCAAATTGAAAATGCGGATGGATTGATGTATTTCTCTTTGTTTTGATCGGTTCCGTATTCTTTGACTATTACTACTCTGAACATTGAATGGAGGCTATATGCTTAGTGTTTTTGCTGAACCGATCCAAGAAGAGAAATTTTTATCGTTTTTTTGTTTATTTCCAGTTGTTAAGAGGTCATTTGCATTTAGGAGGATTTAGTTGAGGAAGAACAGTAAAAAAAATTAGTAGAAGAAGAAGAAAATCACTTATTTTAAGAGTTTTACATTCTAGTTTTAGCTCCTATTTGCTCACTATATGATAGTTTTTTTTTTTGTTTTTTTTAATCATTTTAATTCTCAAAATCTTCTTAAGATCTCATCTTCGAATTAAAAATGTAAAAGGATTGAGGTATCCTGTAACGACCCAATTTTTTTTACTTAATTTAGGATGGCCGCGGTATACATATCATGAACATTGAATACATATTCATATAACTTACGTGTTACTGTTGTCACTAAATTAAAGTTTAATTCTGTCTTTTAAAATCTAAGTCAACCTAGTGAATAGACTTCAATTTCAAATTTCTATAAAATTATTTTTCTGATTTAGAATGATACACTTAATCTATTAAATTTCTGTAAAATTATTTCTCTAATTTAGAATATACACCAAATCTTTTAAATAAAGAAAATGTATTGTAAGTCACTTTATTCTATACTCTTTAGTATTTCCCTTATTTTTTCTTCTTTTATTGTTTAATTTTGTTTCCCTATTTTTTTTTAATTTTTTTTTATGATCTCTATTTATTTATTATTATTTTTGGTTTATGTATTAATTTTAATTTTTAATTTTATTAACTAAATTTTAATTTATTTACTTTTCTCTTCCTATTTAGTTTTTAATTATATTTACTAAATCTTCCATCTTTTAATTGATTACATATATTATTGACAACTATTATTTCTAAATTTTTGGTCTTTCTTATCTTTGTATTCTTTTTAATTGTATTGGGTGATTAATTATGGGTCGATTTTTAATGAATTTTTGACTAATAATTTACTGAACAATATTTAATTTCTAACTCAAACTAAATAATTGAAACAATTTAAGAAAAATCTAAAATATAATTTGGTGATCTCTTAAAAATGAAATTAAGATAATATATACCACAACTCATTGAAATTAAGATTTAATATATAAAAATGAAATTAAGAAATAAAAACTCACTGAAATTTTTTGCTATTAAAAATGAAATTAAGATTTAATATATACAACAAACTCACTAGATGTCCCTCACATAAATTTGGAGTCATTTTCCTTTCTCTCTGAACGACATCTGAAATGTTATGTATCTCTGACTTTTGATGTTCTATTTTTTTTTTTCACTCTAGTAGAATAGCGGATCACTGCTACATTGGAGCATGGGGTTGATTATAGATATTTGGGGATGAGTTGTGAGAAATTGGTGGGGGAGAGGGATGATTGTTCCCAAATGTCTTACAATATTTAGCTAGGTTTTACCGAATGACCTGAAACCACGTAACATGCAACTAGATCTTGATTCACAGCAAAGTGCATAAATCGGCTGACCATAAGTCGTAATGAGATTGGATTTTTTGACAGTCTTGAATAGATTCCGATTCTTGTTTCTAACTCCAGGCCATGCAACATCAAGGAGATTGCGATGTATGTTCATTCCTTCCTCCACGCGTTGTAGCAAAAACCCCTTCTCCAGAGTTATATCTTCTTTTTACCTTAACTTATCTTTATAACTTGTGCGTTTCAGTGCTTATGATCAACGGTTCCGGTCAATCATTAACAGAAGCTACTGTCCCTGCCGCTGCCAAAAGGACACTCGTGGGAGTGACGGTGGCTTGATGAGTGCAATGGACAATGGACATGGTAGTTTTAAGATTTCGTGGAGGTTTTAGATTGGATAAGGGATATAGAACTGCAATGGAGGATGTCATCGCCCTTGTTCTAGAGTTTCTATCTCCAACTGGATGGAAAGATGACGGGTCAGTGGAAGAGGAACCTTTGGTTCATTATTTTGGCTTGTTTGATACTCATGGAGGCCCTCGGCTACTTTTTGGTATCAAAACCTCACCTCCATCCTTTGGTAGAGATAGATGTCAATATTGACTCGATCAACAATCATTTAGGTCAAATTCAAATGAGTTAAGTCCTACGAATTTATTTCGATTATATTATTGTTTCTTACATAAATCATAACAATTGTTCTATTCATAACCTAATCATATCATTCTATCAATCTATCATAATCATATCCTTTTCTATACATAACCTAATCATATCGCTATGTCAGTCGCATATTTGTCATATTGTTATATTACGTTTATTGCATCCTTTTCGTATCATATCTCTCACACATATCATTGAACGCATCATAACGTAAGAGTTATCATATCATTCACACATCATAATACATACATAACATATCATAGTCATATCGATTCATAAACAATTCACACACATCAAATTTATAACACGTACAGAACCACAAAACACGTGTCAACATCAAATATAACAATGTTGATACTAAAGTCATTTAACTGATTAGCTTAAGTTGTTGTCAATAAATTAAAGTTTAATTATTATTCTAATTTACAATAGTCCATAGATTAGATTTCGGCTAATATTAAAGTTTTGTAGGAGAAAAGTCTTAGAATATTTTATAATTAAAAAATATATATATATATAATTCTATTTTTTTTATTAAAAATGTTACTGTTTTATGGGAGTTACCTTTATATAAAAAATTGCTGCAGTTAGGTTTACATTATTTCCTCTTGTATTTATTTTGTTTTATCATTAACTTCTTTACTAATTCTTTATTTTTTCTTTGTTTCTCCATTTATTTTAACTTATCTTAATTTTTTCTTTTTCTATATCTATTTTTTTTCCTATAATTTTTAATTATATTTTTTTTCTTGTATTTACTCGGCTTATAATTGTCAAAGATGGTCGTTGCGTAATTTTTTTTATTAATTTTGTTGGAAGAATAATTTATGTATTTTTTTAAATATTATTACATATTAAATCTCTGTCTTTTTTTAATTCTATTGTCACATCCATTCTAGATCAATTCTTAATATTATTGATTCTTTGAACTAAGTTAAGACCGTTAGAATTTCTAAATCACACTAAATAATTGGAACAATTTAAAAAAATAATATAAGATATAATCTGTTGTGATCGGTTTATGAGATTAGATAGGAAGACTTAATATATACATAAATGAAAGTAGGACTGAAAAATTTAATATATACAACAAACTCGAAATATATGTTCACATAAATCTGTAGTATGCCGTGAAAACATTTTTCTTTTTCTCTCTCAAATCTAAAAATAAATGAAATTAGGACAGAAAGATGTAATATATACAATCAATTCGAAATGTTTCTTCACATACATCTGCATAGGAAAAACATTTTTTTTTCTCTCCCAAATAAATCTAAAAATAAATGAAATTAGGACGGAAAAATTTAATATATACAACAAACTCGAAATATATGCTCACATAAATCTACGAGTAAAAACATTTTCCTTTTTCTCCCAAATAAATCTAAAAATAAATGGGAGAAAAATTTAATATATACAACGCTAAATCTATCTAGGTTTCCCTTTTCTCTTCCAAATAAATCTAAAAATAAATAGAATTATGACAGAAATATTTAATATCTACGACAAAAATCTTATCTTTCCTCACTAAAGAAAAACATTTTTTTTTCTCTCCCAAATAAATCTAAAAATAAATGAAATTAACACAAAAGAAAATTTAATATATACAATAAACTCGAAATATATGCTTACAAAAATCTGCCACAGTCAAAACATTTTCCTTTTTCTCTCCCAAATAAATCTAAAAATAAATGAAATTAGACACAAAAATTTAATATGTACAACAAACTCGAAATCTCTCATATAAATCTGCAGCATTTTCTTTTTTTTTTTCTCCCTAAAATAAATATAAAAATAAATGAAATTAGAACAAAAAGATTTAATATATACAATAAACTCCAAATCTCTCAATCACATAAACCATCACATATTCTCTTCCATATAAATCCTAAAAATAAATTAAATTATGATAGAAAGATTTAATATATACAATAAACTCACTCCAAATCTCTATTTATCGAAGACATTTTTCTTTTCCTCTCCCAAATAAATTTAAAAATAAATAAAATTAGGATAGAAAGGTTTAATATACAATAAACTCCAAATTTCTCGTATAAATCTCACATAAATCTACGGTATATAGGGAAAATATTTTTTTTTTCTCTCTCAAATATATATATATATATATATATATATATATATTTTTTTTTTTTTTACCTACCAATTTTATGTTTGTTTTACAATCGAGAGAAGGATAAGTTATTTTTATTTATTTATTTATTTTTATATGTTTTTTGTTTTCTAGTGAATATTTACATTTTTTTTGGCTTTTCATCGGATGCTACCATTACTAAATATCTGTTTTCCAATATTTAGCCACTTTTACCAAATAACTTAAACCACTACACATGTAACTAATCTTGATCGAGAGCAAAGTGCATAAATTGGGGACCATATGTCATAATGAGATTGGATATTTTGACAGCTTGAAACAGCTTCAGATTTCAATTCTTGTTTCCAACTTGAGGCCATGCAACATAGAGGAGATTGCCATGTCTGTTCATCCTTCTTCCACGCCGCGAAAATCCATTCTCCACAGTTATATCTTCTTTCTTACAACTTATCTTTATAACTTGTGTGATTCGAGGAGATCTTATTTACCAAAATAATTTATAGTATTGAGTTTTATTTATTATTTCTAATATTTTTAAAATACTGTACATTTCATGAACTTATTTATAATTTTTTTTATTCGGTGATTAAGAATTTTGTAACTATTGCCAAAAGAGCTAGTAAAAAAAAAAGAGAACTATGATTGCAAATTTTAAAAGTTAACCATGATTGCAATAAATTATGAAATTCGAACAAATCCATGGTTACGCAAAGTTTTCTAGCTTCTTCAATGATTTGCTTATGGGAAGATTGTTGCATCCTAATAGCATTTTGAGCTCTAAAAAATGCCTGTATACTATGAAAAGTTGTAGTAGCTAGTTGTCTCACGTCAAATCCTCCGACTACAACATACAAACTCTTTAAATCCTAATGTTAATTTAAGCTCTAAAAAGGGTTTGCATATTGTGAAAAGTTGCAGCAGCCAATAAAGAAACAAGTAAGCAAACAAAGAAAGGAACCAAGATAGAGTTTCACTCATCTATTTGATAATCATTTGGCAAAAATTGAATAAATCAAGCGGTTGTGGTTTTCGATGTCGAATCTTACAAAAGACTTTCAGGGCCGAATCTCGAAATAAACTTATTATCTTTATCAAAAGATTGATAAGCTTTTTGTGTCTTAGCGGCAGTTTGAGCTCTAAAATGGCTCTCCATACTGCAAAAAGCTACAACAGCTCGTTTTCTCACGAGAAACCCTCTAACCACAACCTACAAACTCTTTTAGTCCTAACGATAGTTTGAACTTTAAAAGAACTGCATACTATGAAAAGTTGCAGCAGCTCGTTTTCTCACGATAAATTCTCTAACCACAGCTTGCAATTTAACCGGTCCCTTGAGAGCTCTCCAAGCATTCCTAGCATGACAATAAAGAAAAAAAAAAAAAAAAGGAACAATTTAGAATTTCACTAATCTCTATGATAATCATTTGGCTCAAATGGTTTTCAAATAAAGTCGTTTTGGTTTTTGATATCGAATCTTACATCAGATTTCCAAGGCCGAATCTCAGGGATAAATTTATTCTCTTTATTGAAAAATCGACGAACTCTTTGTGTCAGTGACCCTCGTGCCAGTAATTCATAATGCATCTGCTATTGGGTCTCTGCGCGCCTATCTGTTAACATGGTACCATTTATACTTGATAAGGATTTTGTTCTTTTATTTCATGTCTTTCAGGAAACTGATCTGGTGCGTGCGCCAGAAGATAGTTTTACATGGTTATCAGGCAAAAGAAACAGAGAACACTGGTTCACAACCTTCACTAAATCTCTCACTTAACTCAGAGTTCCATACCATGGAAACTGCAGTTGAAGAAAATGGTAAAGAACTTAATGCAACCAAGATGGAAGTTGCTGGTTTCCCGCCTATGATACCGGATACATCTCGGCTTACGTGTCTGTTCCTTTTTCTATTTGGGCACCAAGTACAATACCAATGGAAGAAGAAAAGGGTGTAGAAATGTGTCATCATGAGGTACTAAAGCCAATTCGAGTTGTGCCAAAGGAACCTGTCAACGTTGATGAACTAGTTGGCATGTCTCAACTCACTCTACGAGAGCACGAAAGGGAGCAATAAGAGCCTTCACCTCTGACCTTAAAATTGATAAGCGAACCCTCAAGACGACTGTCAGCATTTCATCCAAATGCTCGAGTCAGCCGTTCGGAGTTAAACAAGGACGACAATGACACAAACAAAGCTCTTTGAAACAAGAAGGGAGGCGTCTTCATGCATCGTGAAATTTCCTTGAAAAATTACACCCGTATTTAGTTTTGTTTTTCATAGAAAGTTTGGTAGTGTGGGTGGTTTAATGATAATGTAGGCCATAGAAAGTTCTTATAGTATATGTATTCTTTGTAAATGTAACAGGTAGATATTGTAATAAATATATTAATAAGGAGATCCTAACTTGATTTTGTGGATAATCTCTGTACCTTTTTTAGGCATTAAATTAATACATATCTCTCTCGTGTTATCGTGGTCATCTCCATAGCCTTCTAATCAAAGAATTGACACTTTGGGAGTGAGCTTCATCGAGGAACTTACATGAGTGTGAGAGTGCTTCTTGTTCTTCTTGTTCTTGTTCAAATTCTCAAGCTAAGAATAGACATACATAAGTGTGAGAGTGCTTCTTGTTCTTGTTCAACATGAGTGTAAGAGTGCTTCTTGTTCTTGTTCAAATTCTCAAGCTAACAATAGACATACGTGAGTGTAAAGGTGCTTCTTGTTCTTGTTCAAATTCTCAAGCTAAGACTCTTAATGGGGGTATTACACTAACTACCCTTTTTTTATTTTGATTTCGATTCTAATTTGTAGGTTATTTAAGCATGATGAAGAACTATTTATTTATCTTTCTTGTGAGGATTACTGACCGTAAGTCGTTTCATGAAAATTTATTACTTTTTTCCTTTCTAATGCCACTAGGTTTGTCATGACCAACCTTAGAAATTAGACTCTAAAGTCATTTTCACACAAGTACACTTTTAGTTTGTGCTCGTGCCTCCTTAAATAAAGGTGGAAGCCCTTCAAAAGCCAAGTTCCTTAGTGGTACATGGGTTCCATTTTTCTATGACAAATTTATGTTTTTTTGTTGTACACTCAGTTCCATTTTTCTATAACAAATTTATGCTTTCAATTAACTATTAGGATTCAAATGATATATTTTTGTTTTCTTTTGAACATTTACTTCTTTTATCAGCTTTTCATCAGTTATACCTGATCTCAGATATTTGTCTCACTATATTTAGCCAAGTTTTACAAATGACCTGAAGTCCAACCACATGTAAATGGATCTTAATTCAGAGCAAAGTGCTAATTTTTTTCAGTCTCCTATATTTAGCCAAGTTTTACCAAACGACATGAAGCCACACCATAGGTAAGGTTTTACCAAATGACTTGAGGCCATGCCACATGTAATTAGTTCTTTATTTATAGCAAAGTGCATTCAGAGTAAAATGCATAAATCTAAATCTATGAAGAGATTACCATATGTCATAATGAGATTGGATTTTATTGACAACTTAAGACTGATTCCCATTTTTGTTTTCAACTCAAGGCCATGCAACTTGGAGGAGTTTGCCATGTATGTTGATTTCTTCTTCCATATTGCCATGTATGTTCATCCCTTCCTCCACGCGTTGGAGCAAAAACCCCTTTTCCATAGTTATATATTTTTCTTACCTTAACTTGTCTTTATAACTTGTGACGTTTTAGCGCTTATGATCAACGACTTCGGTGAATCATTGATAGAAGTTGTTGTCGCTACCGCTGCCGGAAGGACACTCGTGGGAGTGACGGTAGCTCGATGAGCTCGATGAGTGCAATAGACAATGAACGCGGTAGTTGTGAGATTTCGTGGGGTTTTGGATTGGACAAGGGATGTAGAACTTCAATGGAGGATGCCATTGCCATTGTTCCGGAGTTTCTATCTCCAGCTAGATGGAAAGATGACGGGTCTGAGAAAGAGAAACATTTAGTTCATTATTTTGGCTTGTTTGATGGTCATGGAGGCCCTCAGGTTTTTTTTTTTTTTTTTTTTTTTTTTTTTTTTTTTTTTTTTTGTTGATATCTCTAATGAGTTGAATGCACTTATTTGCATACAATTTTGAAGATTAAACCTGATGTAGATAGCGGAGCAATTTAAATCTCGGTCATGCAGCTCACTTTACAAGTATACACAAACACCACCTTTAATTAAGAATATATATATATATATATATATACTATGTATTTATTTTAAAATCCCGAATAGGATTTTTGGTACGTGATATCTGTGGTAAATAGAAAGTGATGGTATCCTACCCAGAGGAGCAATTTAAATCTCCGTCATACGGCTCACTTTACAAGTATACACAAACACCACCTTTAATTAAGAACAAAACCAAGTATATATATATACTATTTATTTATTTTAAAATCTCCAATAGGATTTTTGGTATGTGATATATGTGGTAAATAGAAAGTGATGGTATGCTACCCAAAAAAAAAAAAAAAAAAAAAATCTAAAAATTGATAGTAGGTGTGTATTTGAGTGTGGTCTCTCCAAGTTTCTTAATAAGGTATCTATCTATAATTTTTCCATTACTCCCGCTCTCATATCCAACCTACCCGAACCCGACCTCTGGTGGTGTCAGAAGTAAAATCAAAGTGTTTGATCCTTTATCCCATGCTTTGAGACACTCTTCCTCGATTAAGTGATGAACTGATGATAATTGATTGAGTGTCTTCCTTTGAAAAAAATTAATTATTTCTTTCATTTATATTCATTTTAACTCTAACAAGTAATTTTATTTTTTATAAAATGGATTAATTATGAAATGTAAAATTATAACATTCAACACCAAAGTAAAATTAGAGCAGGTCAAAATTAAAACGATTTAAAATGGAGCCAAAAATGAATTTTTTATTTTGTAAAGAGGGGACGAGGGGCATTTTTGGAAAAATAATATTAATGGCTCATAGGCCCAAACCTTATGAGTGGGCCAGGGGCATTTTTGAAAAAAATAATATTAGTGGTCATATTTTGGCCCCAACCTGATTCGGCCCATAAAATCAGATTTGGTTGTTTTTAAAATGGGCCTCGGCCTGGTCTGATCTCATCCAACCTACCGGGAAGTAGGGGTGTACATTCAACCCGACAACCCGACAATCCAGACCAACCCAACCTGAAGTACAAGAGTTGGGTTGGGTTGGATTAGCATTTCGGGTAGGGTTGAGTTCATTTTTCTGAACCCGAATTGAATCGGTTCGGTTTCGGGTTCGTGGGTAAAACCCTCGGGTTGACCCAATATAAATTTAAATATATTAAATATATTAAGACATCAACAATAGGTGTGCCAGAGGGTTATTTTGGCTGGTTGAAGAAGAATCATGCTTGAGTTCGAATCCGGACAAATACATGTATTTTTTTCTTTTATATATATATATTTTTTAAAATACCTTATTAACCAACCCTTATATTTTCATAAATTATATATATGCAATAAATAAATAAAAGTAATAGAATTCTATACCTCACTAGTTTATCTAAATTTTACCAATGTTCATAAATTATGTTTTTAAACAAGTAATTCTAAATTTTACCAATAATTTTATACTAGTTGAATGTTCACAAATTTTTTTATAATATATTTATAATATATTTATTTTTTATTTGTTGTAACTTTATTATATTTCTAAATTCTAGTTTAAATATATTTAAAGATAAACCAGTCATTCTAAATTTTAAATTTTCTATTTTATATATATATATATATTATTTTTTCTAATAGTTTAAGGCTATCTATCTTTATCAAATCATAAACATATTTCAACTATTATTTTATTTTATTATTAATTTTTTTTAATCTTTAAATTAATCATTTTTATTGTTTATTTAATTCATGATATATCCTTATATTTTCTCTATTTTAATCCATTCTTTTAAAAAATATCCGACATTCTTTAGTATTATAACATGTTGAACTATGTTAATATGTCATAATTTTCACTCGAACTATGTTAATAGGTTACAATTTTCGCTCGTTGTTTTTTATTGAATTTTTTTTTAGCAATTATGGATTGATTTGTGTTTGTTTGTAAATTTTTTATATATTTTATATAAGATTGTATCCGAATAATTATAAATTGTGGATAAATAAAACTAAAAAAAAAAATTACCAACCCAACCCGAACCCAACCCGAAAATAGAAGGTTGGGTTGGGTTGGGTCGGGTTGTGAAAAGTTTCGAGTTGGGTTGGGTTACCAATCCAACCAACCCGAACTTTTGGGTTGGGTCAAAAAAATCGCTCAACCCAACCCAACCCGAACTATGTACACCCCTACCGGGAAGCTAGAGTCCATGGTTCAAAATATTGCCCGCTCTACGAGTTTCGATGTATGATGATTTTGTTATCATTTTAATTCTTCGTACTGTCTCATCTTCGAATTAGAAATGTGGATGAATTGAGGTATTTTTATTTGTGTTGATCGGTTTCGTTTTCTTAGTCTAGTGCTACTTTGAACACCAAACGAAGGCTATATACTTAGTGACCAACCTTAGAAATTAGACTCTAAAGCGATTTTCACACAAGTACACTTGTAGTCTATGCTCGTACCTCCTTAAATAAAGGTGGAAGCCCTTCAAAAGCCAAGTTCCTTTGTTGTACACGGGTTCCATTTTTTTATGACAAATTTATGTTTTTTTATTGTACACCTGTTCCATTTTTCTCTGACAAATTATGCTTTCAATTAACTATTAATAATATATTTTTGTTTTCTTTTGAATATCTAATTCTTTTATCAGCTTTTCATCAGGTGTAACGGTAACTGATCTCAGATATTTGTCTCCCTATATTTAGCCAAGTTTTACAAATGACCTGAAGTCCAACCACATGTAAATAGATCTTAATTCAAAGCAAAGTGCTAATTTAGAGAATAAGTGTAATTGTTCTCTGTCTCCTATATTTAGCAAGTTTTACCAAACCACATGAAGCCACGCCACATGTAAGGTTTTACCAAATGACTTGAGGCCATTCCACATGTAATTAGTTCTTTATTCATAGCAAAGTGCATTCGAGTAAAGTGCATAAATCTAGATCTGTGAAGAGATTACCATATGTCATAATGAGATTGGATTTTATTGACAGCTTCAGACTGATTCCCATTTTTGTTTTCAACTCTGGGCCATGCAATTTCGAAGAGCTTGCCATGTATGTTCATCCCTTCTTCCATATTGCCATGCTTGCCATGTATGTTCATCCCTTCTTCCATATTGCCATGTATGTTCATCCCTTCTTCCATATTGCCATGTATGTTCATCCCTTCTTCCATATTGCCATGTATGTTCATCCCTTCTTCCACGCATTGGAGCAAAAACCCCTTCTCCATAGTTATATATTCTTTCTTACCTTTAACTTATCTTTATAACTTGTATCGCTTCAGCGTTTATGATGAACGACTCTGGTGAATCATTGATAGAAGTTGTTGTCGCTATCGCTGCCGGAAGGACACTCGTGGGAGTGACGGTAGCTCAATGAGCTCGATGAGTGCAATAGACAACGGACGCAGTAGTTGTGAGATTTCGTGGGGTTTTGGATTGGACAAGGGACGTAGAACTTCAATGGAGGATGCCATTGCCATTGTTCCGGAGTTTCTATCTCCAGCTAGATGGAAAGATGACGAAAAAGAGAAACCTTTAGTTCATTATTTTGGCTTGTTTGAAGGTCATGGAGGCCCTCAAGTATTTTTTTTTTTTTGATATCTCTAATGAGTTATGCAATTATTTGCATACAATTTTGAAGATTAATCCTCAAAATCTTCATAGGATCTCATCTTCGAATAAAAAATGCTGACTGATTGAGGTATTTTGCAACGACCCAAATTTTTTTACTTAATTTAAGGTCGTTGCTGTATAGATATCATGAACATTGAATACGTATTCATTTAACTGACCTGATTAGTTAAGCTGTTGTCACTAAATTAAAGCTTGATTTCATTTAACTGACCTGATTAGTTAAGCTGTTAAATTAAAGCTTGATTTTGTCTCAGTCAACCGATGTGAGTCCATGACATCAATTTCAAATTCAAATTTCTACAAAATTATTCTTCAAACCTACAATGAGATACATTTTATGCCCGGCTTAGTTTTGTTAGCTAAATCTTTATTATTATTATTATTTTGTTTATATATGAGTGTAAATATTTATTTTTGTTGGGTTATGTATTAGTTTTAGTTTATAATTCTATTACCTAAATCTTAATTTTTTTTTCTTTTCATCTTACTTTTGTTTTGTATTTAGTTTTAGTTTTTAATTATATACACTAATTTTTTTTTTTTTAATTTACCTGGTCGTTGCTCCTAAATTATCAGTCTTTTATATATATATATATATATATATATATATATATATATATATATATATGAATTGGTTGATTAACTATGGGTCTAATTTTAATGAAATTTTTTTTTACTAATTTACTGAACTCCATTAACAGTTCATTAACATGTAACATGTTAGTATGTAACGATTGAAACAATTTAAAGAAAATCTAAGATATAATTGGGTGATCTCTTAAAATTTAAGATAAATTTAATACATACAATAAATTTATTGGACCTGTGAAGCCATTTTCCTTTTTCTCCCCCAACTACATCTGAAAAGTTATGTATCTGCAATTTTGATGTTCTATTTTTTTCTCTCTTTCTAGCATAATAGCTAATGCATTGGAGCATAGGGTTGATAATAGATATTTGGGGACGAGTTGTGAGAAATGGGTGGATGGAGGAATGAGTTTTTTATTTTTATTAATTTATTATTATTGTTATTATTTATCTATCTTCCCATATTTAGCTGGGTTTTACCAAATGACCTGAAACCAAGCAACATGTAATTAGATCTTGATTCACATCAAAGTGCATAAATGGACTGACCATATGTTGTAATGGGACCATGCAACATCAAAGAGATTGTTGNTTCTATTACCTAAATCTTAATTTTTTTTTCTTTTCATCTTACTTTTGTTTTGTATTTAGTTTTAGTTTTTAATTATATACACTAATTTTTTTTTTTTTAATTTACCTGGTCGTTGCTCCTAAATTATCAGTCTTTTATATATATATATATATATATATATATATATATATATATATATATATGAATTGGTTGATTAACTATGGGTCTAATTTTAATGAAATTTTTTTTTACTAATTTACTGAACTCCATTAACAGTTCATTAACATGTAACATGTTAGTATGTAACGATTGAAACAATTTAAAGAAAATCTAAGATATAATTGGGTGATCTCTTAAAATTTAAGATAAATTTAATACATACAATAAATTTATTGGACCTGTGAAGCCATTTTCCTTTTTCTCCCCCAACTACATCTGAAAAGTTATGTATCTGCAATTTTGATGTTCTATTTTTTTCTCTCTTTCTAGCATAATAGCTAATGCATTGGAGCATAGGGTTGATAATAGATATTTGGGGACGAGTTGTGAGAAATGGGTGGATGGAGGAATGAGTTTTTTATTTTTATTAATTTATTATTATTGTTATTATTTATCTATCTTCCCATATTTAGCTGGGTTTTACCAAATGACCTGAAACCAAGCAACATGTAATTAGATCTTGATTCACATCAAAGTGCATAAATGGACTGACCATATGTTGTAATGGGACCATGCAACATCAAAGAGATTGTTGTGTATGTTCATTCCTTCCTCCACGCGTTGTAGCAAAAACCCCTTCTCCACAGTTATATCTTCTTTCTACCTTAACTTATCTTTATAACTTGTGTTGTTTCAGTGCTTATGATCAACGGCTCCGGTCAATCATTGATAGAAGCTACTGTCCCTGCCGCTGCCAAAAGGACACTCGTGGGAGTGACGGTGGCTTGATGAGTGCAATGGACAATGGACGTGGTAGTTTTAAGATTTCGTTGGGGTTTTAGATTGGATAAGGGACATAAAACTGCAACGGAGGATGCCATCACCATTGTTCTAGAGTTTCTATCTCCAATTGGATAGAAAGATAACGGGTCGGTGGAAGAGGAACCTTTGGTTCATTATTTTGGCTTGTTTGATAGTCATGGAGTCCCTCAGCTACTTTTTGGTATCAAAACCTTACCTCTCTCCCTTTGGTAGTGATAGATGTCAATATTGACTCCATCAACAATCATTTAGGTCAAATTCAAATGAGTTAAGTCCTATGAATTTATTTCAATTATATTATTGTTTCTTACCTATAAAATCATAACAATTGTTCTATCCATAATCTAATCATATCGTTCTATCAATCTATCATAGTCATATCATTTTCTATACATAACCTAATCATATAGCTATGTCAGTCATATATTTTTCATATCGTTATATTACATTTATTGCATCCTTCTCGTATCTTATCTCACACATATCATTGAACACAGCATAACGTAAGAGGTATCATATCATTCACATATCATAATACATACATAACATATCATAGTCATATCGATTTATAAACAATTCACACACATCAAATTTATAACACGTGCAGAACCACCACAAGACACGTGTCAACATCAAATATAACAATGCGATATCTAAAGTCATCTAACTGATTAGCTTAAGCTATTGTCAATAAATTAAAGTTCAATTATTATTCTAATTTACAATAGTCCATAGATTAGATTTCATGTTAATATTAAAGTTTTGTAAATAAAGTTTTAGAATATTTTATAATATATATATATATATATATATATATATATAATTTTATTTTTTTTATTAAAAATGCTCGTGTTTTATGAGAGTTACTTTATATAAAAATAATTGCTGAAATTAGGTTTACACTATTTTCTCTTATTTATTTTATTTTATCATTTACTTCCTTCCCCAATTCTTTATTTTTTTCTTTGTTTCTCTGTTTATGTTAACTTATTATCTTAATTTTTTTCTTTTTCATCTATTTTTTTTCCTTACAATTTTTAATTATATATTTTATTTTTCTTGTATTTACTCGACTTATAATTGTCAAATATTGTTGCTTTCAAATCTTATATTTTTTTTTATTATTAATTTTGTTGGTAGAATAATTTATGTACCATTTTTAATATTATTGACATTAATTTTCTGTTTTTTTTTTTAATTCTATTGTCATATTAATTCTAGATCAATTCTTAATACTATTGATTCTTTAAACTTAGTTAAAACCATTAGAATTTCTAAATCACATTCAATAATTGGAACAATTTAAAAAAAATATATAAGATATAATCCGTTGTGATCCCTTTATGAGATTAGATAGGAAGACTTAATATATACATAAATGAAATAAGGACTGAAAATTTTAATATATACAATAAACTCGAAATATATGCTCACATAAATCTGTAGTATGGGGTGAAAACATTTTCCTTTTTCTCTCTCAAATCTAAAAATAAATGAAATTAGGACAGAAAGATGTAATATATACAACAAATCTGCGGTAGGAAAAATATTTTTTTTCTCTCCCAAATAAATCTAAAAATAAATGAAATTAGGACGGAAAATTTTAATATATGCAACAAACTCGAAATATATGCTCACATAAATTTACAGTATGGAGTGAAAACATTTTCCTTTTTCTCCCCCAAATAAATCTAAAAATAATGGAATTAGTACAGAAAAATTTAATATATACAACACACTAAATCTTTCTAGGTTTACTTTTTCGCTCCCAAATAAATCTAAAAATAAATTGAACTAGGACAGAAAGATTTAATATCTACAACAAAAATATTATCTCTCTTCATTAGGAAAAACATTTTTTTTTCTCTCCCAAATAAATTTAAAAATAAATGAAATTAGGACGAAAAAATTTAATATATACAATAAACTCAAATATATGCTCAAATAAATAAAACATTTTCCTTTCTCTTCCAAATAAATTTAAAAATAAATAAAATTAGACAGAAAAATTTAATATATACAACAAACTGGAAATCTCTCCTATAAATCTGCAGCATTTTCTGCTCTAACAGGTCCCTTGAGAGCTCTCCAAGCATTCCTAGCATGANAGTTAGAATATCACTAATCTCTTGATAATCATTTGGCTCAAATGGTTTTCAAATAAAGTCGTTTTGGTTTTTGATATCGAATCTTACATCAGATTTCCAAGGCCGAATCTCAGGGATAAATTTATTCTCTTTATCAAAAAATTGACGAACTCTTTGGGTCAGTGACCCTCGTGCCAGTAATTCATAATGCATCTGCTATTAGGTCTCAGCGCACCTATCTGTTAGAATGGTACCATTTATACTTGATAAGGATTTTGTTCTTTTATTTCATGTCTTTCAGGAAACTGATCTGGTGCGTGCGCCAGAAGATGAAGTTTTACATGGTTATCAGGCAAAAGAAACAGAGAACACTGGTTCACAACCTTCACTAAATCTCTCACTTAACTCAGAGTTCCATATCATGGAAACTGCAGTTGAAGAAAATGGTAAAGAACTTGATGCACCCAAGATGGAAGTTGCTGGTTTCCCGCCTATGATACCGGATACATCTCGGCTTACGTGCCTGTTCCTTTTTCTATTTGGGCACAAAGTACAGTACCAATGGAAGAAGAAAAGGGTGTAGAAACGTGTCATCATGAGGTACTAAAGCCAAATCTAATTGTGCCAAAGGAACCTGTCAACGTTGATGAACTAGTTGGCATGTCTCAACTCACTCTACGAGAGCACGAAAGGGAGCATAAAGAGCCTTCACCTCTGACCTTAAAATTGATAAGCAAACCCTCAAGACGACTGTCAGCAATTCATTCAAATGCTCGAGTCAGCCGTTCGGAGTTAAACAAGGACGACAATGACACAAACAAAGCTCTTTGAAACAAGAAGGGAGGCGTCGTCATGCATCGTGAGATTTCCTTGAAAAATTACACCAGTGATTAGTTTTGTTTTTCATAGAAAGTTTGGTAGTGTGGATGTTTTAATGATAATGCAGGCAGAGAAAGTTCTTAAAGTATATGTATTAATAAGGAGATCCTAACTTTATTTTGTGGATAATTTCTGTACCTTTTTTAGGCATTAAATTAATACATATCTCTCTAGTGTTATTGTGATCATCTCCATAGCCTTCTAATCAAGGAATTGACACTTTGGGAGTGAGCTTCAATGGGAAACTTACATGAGTGTGAGAGTGCTTCTTGTTCTTCTTGTTCTTGTTCTTCTTGTTCATGTTCAAATTCTCAAGCTAAGAATAGACTTACATGAGTGTGAGAGTGCTTCTTGTTCTTGTTCAAATTCTCAAGCTAACAATAGACATATGCGAGTGTAAAAGTGCTTCTTGTTCTTGTTCAAATTCTCAAGCTAAGACTCTTCATGGCAGTATTACACTAACTACCCTTTTTTTATTTCCATTTCGATTCTAATTTGTAGGTTATTTAAGCATGATGAAGAACTATTTATTTATCTTTCTTGTGAAGATTATTGACCGTAAGTCGTTTTATGAAAATTTATCACTTTTTTCCTTTCTAATGCCACTAGGTTTGTCATGACCAACCTTAGAAATTAGACTCTAAAGCGATTTTCACATAAGTACACTTGTAGTATGTGCTCGTACCTCCTTAAATAAAGGTGGAAGCCCTTCAAAAGCCAAGTTCCTTTGTTGTACACGCGTTCCATTTTTCTATGACAAATTTATGTTTTTTGGTGTACACCTNACGACTGTCAGCAATTCATTCAAATGCTCGAGTCAGCCGTTCGGAGTTAAACAAGGACGACAATGACACAAACAAAGCTCTTTGAAACAAGAAGGGAGGCGTCGTCATGCATCGTGAGATTTCCTTGAAAAATTACACCAGTGATTAGTTTTGTTTTTCATAGAAAGTTTGGTAGTGTGGATGTTTTAATGATAATGCAGGCAGAGAAAGTTCTTAAAGTATATGTATTAATAAGGAGATCCTAACTTTATTTTGTGGATAATTTCTGTACCTTTTTTAGGCATTAAATTAATACATATCTCTCTAGTGTTATTGTGATCATCTCCATAGCCTTCTAATCAAGGAATTGACACTTTGGGAGTGAGCTTCAATGGGAAACTTACATGAGTGTGAGAGTGCTTCTTGTTCTTCTTGTTCTTGTTCTTCTTGTTCATGTTCAAATTCTCAAGCTAAGAATAGACTTACATGAGTGTGAGAGTGCTTCTTGTTCTTGTTCAAATTCTCAAGCTAACAATAGACATATGCGAGTGTAAAAGTGCTTCTTGTTCTTGTTCAAATTCTCAAGCTAAGACTCTTCATGGCAGTATTACACTAACTACCCTTTTTTTATTTCCATTTCGATTCTAATTTGTAGGTTATTTAAGCATGATGAAGAACTATTTATTTATCTTTCTTGTGAAGATTATTGACCGTAAGTCGTTTTATGAAAATTTATCACTTTTTTCCTTTCTAATGCCACTAGGTTTGTCATGACCAACCTTAGAAATTAGACTCTAAAGCGATTTTCACATAAGTACACTTGTAGTATGTGCTCGTACCTCCTTAAATAAAGGTGGAAGCCCTTCAAAAGCCAAGTTCCTTTGTTGTACACGCGTTCCATTTTTCTATGACAAATTTATGTTTTTTGGTGTACACCTGTTCCATTTTTCTATAACAAATTTATGCTTTCAATTAACTATTACAGATAATATATTTTGTTTTTTTTTTAATATTTACTTCTTTTATGAGTTTTTCATAAGGTGTAACTTATCTCAGANCAAGAAGGGAGGCGTCGTCATGCATCGTGAGATTTCCTTGAAAAATTACACCAGTGATTAGTTTTGTTTTTCATAGAAAGTTTGGTAGTGTGGATGTTTTAATGATAATGCAGGCAGAGAAAGTTCTTAAAGTATATGTATTAATAAGGAGATCCTAACTTTATTTTGTGGATAATTTCTGTACCTTTTTTAGGCATTAAATTAATACATATCTCTCTAGTGTTATTGTGATCATCTCCATAGCCTTCTAATCAAGGAATTGACACTTTGGGAGTGAGCTTCAATGGGAAACTTACATGAGTGTGAGAGTGCTTCTTGTTCTTGTTCAAATTCTCAAGCTAACAATAGACATATGCGAGTGTAAAAGTGCTTCTTGTTCTTGTTCAAATTCTCAAGCTAAGACTCTTCATGGCAGTATTACACTAACTACCCTTTTTTTATTTCCATTTCGATTCTAATTTGTAGGTTATTTAAGCATGATGAAGAACTATTTATTTATCTTTCTTGTGAAGATTATTGACCGTAAGTCGTTTTATGAAAATTTATCACTTTTTTCCTTTCTAATGCCACTAGGTTTGTCATGACCAACCTTAGAAATTAGACTCTAAAGCGATTTTCACATAAGTACACTTGTAGTATGTGCTCGTACCTCCTTAAATAAAGGTGGAAGCCCTTCAAAAGCCAAGTTCCTTTGTTGTACACGCGTTCCATTTTTCTATGACAAATTTATGTTTTTTGGTGTACACCTGTTCCATTTTTCTATAACAAATTTATGCTTTCAATTAACTATTACAGATAATATATTTTGTTTTTTTTTTAATATTTACTTCTTTTATGAGTTTTTCATAAGGTGTAACTTATCTCAGATATTTGTCTCCCTATATTTAGCCAAGTTTTACAAATGACCTGAAGTCCAACCACATCTAAATAGATCTTAATTCAGAGCAAAGTGCTAATTTAGAGAATAAGTGTAATTGTTCTCTGTCTCCTATATTTAGCCAAGTTTTACCAAACCACATGAAGCCACGCCACAGGTAAGGTTTTACCAAATGACTTGAGGCCATTCCACATGTAATTAGTTCTTTATTCATAACAAAGTGCATTCAGAGTAAAGTGCATAAATCTAGATCTGTGAAGAGATTACCATATGTCATAATGAGATTGGGTTTTATTGACAGCTTCAGACTGATTCCCATTCTTGTTTTCAACTCCAGGCATGCAACTTGGAGGAGCTTGCCAGGTATGTTCATCCCTTCTTCCATATTGCCATGTATGTTCATTCCTTCCTCCATATTGCCATGTATGTTCATCCCTTCTTCCACGCGTTGGAGCAAAAACCTCTTCTCCATAGTTATGTATTCTTCTTACCTTAACTTGTCTTTATAACTTGTGACGCTTCAGCGCTTATGATCAACGACTTCGGTGAATCATTGATAGAAGTTGTTGTCGCTACCGCTGCCGGAAGGACACTCATAGGAGTGACGGTAGCTCGATGAGCTCGATGAGTGCAATAGACAATGGACGCGGTAGTTGTGAGATTTCATGGGGTTTTGGATTGGACAAGGGACGTAGAACTTCAATGGAGGATGCCATTGCCATTGTTCCGGAGTTTCTATCTCCAGCTAGATGGAAAGATGACGGGTACGAGAAAGAGAAACCTTTAGTTCATTATTTTGGCTTGTTTGATGGCCATGGAGGCACTCAGGTATTCTTTTTGGTATCTCTAATTAGTTGAATGCACTTATTTGCATACAATTTTGAAGATAAAACCTGATGTAGATAGATCGGAGCAATTTAAATCTCGGTCATGCAGCTCACTTTACAAGTATACACAAACACCACCTATAATTAAGAACAAAACCATGTATATATATATACTATTTATTTATTTTAAAATCCCCAATCAGATTTTTTTATATGTGATATATGTGGTAAATAGAGAGTGATGGTATGCTATCCAGAAGAAAAAAAAAACTAAAAATTGATGGTTTAGGTGCGGATTCACTCTCGAAGTTTCAAAAAACTAAAAATTGATGGTTTAGGTGCGGATTCACTCCAAGTTTCTTAATAAAGTATCTACCTATCATTTTTCCATTACCCCCGCTCTCATATCCAACCTACCCGAACCCGACCTGTGGTGGTGTCGGAAGTAAAATCAAAGTGTTTTAATCCTTTGTCCGATGCTTTGAGACACTCTTCCTTACCAATTAAGACATTCTTCCTTATCAATTATGCAGGAATGAACTGATGATAATTGAATGAGTGTCAGTATGGTTAGTTTGAAAAAGTTAATTATTTCTTTGTTATAATTTATTTTTTATAAAATGGATTAATTATGAAAAGTAAAATTATAACATTCAACCACCAAAGTAAAATTATAGCAGGTCAAAATTAAAACATGATTTAAAATGGAGCCAAAAATGAATTTTTTTTATTTTGTAAAGAGGGGGACGAGGGGCATTTTTGGAAAAATAATATTAATGGCTCATACTAGGCCCAAACCTTGATGATTGGGCCCAGGGGCATTTTTGAAAAAAAATAATATTAGTGGCTCATATTTAGGCCCAAACCTGATTCGGCCCATAAAATCAGATTTGGTTGTTTTTAAAATGGGCCTCGGCCTGGTCTGATCTCATCCAACCTACCGGGAAGTAGGGTGTACATTTAACCCGACAACCCGACAATCCGGACCAACCCAACCCGAAGTACAAGGGTTGGGTTGGTTGGATTAGCATTTCGGGTAGGGTTTGGTTCATTTTTCTGAACCCGAATTGAATCGGTTTGGTTTCGGGTTCGTGGGTAAAACCCTCGGGTTGACTCGAGACAAATTTAAATATATAAAATATATTAAGACATCTAATCTATAATAGGTTTGCCAAATTGGTATTTTGGCCAGTCGAAGAAGAATCATGCTTGAGTACGAATCTGAACTTGTCTTTTTTTATTTTATATATATATATTTTTAAAAATACTTTACTAACAAACCATTATATTTTTAAAAATACCTTACTAACAAACCATTATATTTTCATAAATTATATATACGCAATACCTTACTAACAAACCATTATATTTTCATAAATTATATATACGCAAATACATGTTTTTTTTTCTTTTATATTATATATATTTGTTTTTTTTCTTTTATATATATATATATATATATATATTTTAAAATACCTTACTAACAAACAATACCTTACTAACAAACCATTATATTTTTAAAAATACCTTACTAACAAACCATTATATTTTCATAAATTATATATACGCAATACCTTACTAACAAACCATTATATTTTCATAAATTATATATACGCAAATACATGTTTTTTTTTCTTTTATATTATATATATTTGTTTTTTTTCTTTTATATATATATATATATATATATATTTTAAAATACCTTACTAACAAACAATACCTTACTAACAAACCATTATATTTTTAAAAATACCTTACTAACAAACCATTATATTTTCATAAATTATATATACGCAATACCTTACTAACAAACCATTATATTTTCATAAATTATATATACGCAAATACATGTTTTTTTTTCTTTTATATTATATATATTTGTTTTTTTTCTTTTATATATATATATATATATATATATATTTTAAAATACCTTACTAACAAACAATACCTTACTAACAAACCATTATATTTTTAAAAATACCTTACTAACAAACCATTATATTTTCATAAATTATATATACGCAATACCTTACTAACAAACCATTATATTTTCATAAATTATATATACGCAAATACATGTTTTTTTTTCTTTTATATTATATATATTTGTTTTTTTTCTTTTATATATATATATATATATATATATATTTTAAAATACCTTACTAACAAACCATTATATTTTCATAAATTATATATACGCAAATACATGTTTTTTTTTCTTTTATATTATATATATTTGTTTTTTTTCTTTTATATATATATATATATATATATATATTTAAAAATACCTTACTAACAAACAATACCTTACTAACAAACCATTATATTTTTAAAAATACCTTACTAACAAACCATTATATTTTCATAAATTATATATACGCAAATACATGTTTTTTTTTCTTTTATATTATATATATTTGTTTTTTTTCTTTTATATATATATATATATATATTTTAAAATACCTTACTAACAAACCATTATATTTTCTTAAATTAAATTATATATATGTTAATACATGTTTTATAAAAGATTAAAATTTTTCATAAATTATATATATGCAATACCTTACTAACAAATCATTATATTTTCATAAATTATATATATGCAAATACATGTCTTTTTTTCTTTTATATTATATATATTTGTTTTTTTTCTTTTATATATATATATATATATATATATATATATATTTCATTTTTTTTTTTTAAAATACCTTACTAACAAACCATTATATTTTCATAAATTATATATATATATGTTAATACATGTTTTATAAAAGGATTAAAATAGACAAATAATTCTGAATTTTAGTTTAAATATATTTAAAGATAAACGGACATAAACTAATAATTGAATGGTCACAAATTTTTTTTTATAATATATTTATTTTCTATTTGTTGCAACATTATTATATTTCTAAATTCTAGTTTAAATATAATTAAAGATAAACCGACATTAATTCTAATATATTTATTTTCTATTTTATATTTATATATATATTATTTTTTTTGTAATAGTTTAGGACTATCTATCTTTATCCAATCATACACATATTTCAACTAAAATATTTTTATATGTTTTTTTTTTTTCGTTATATACCATATCTTTAAACTAATTATTTTTATTGTTTATTTAATTTCAGGATATATTCTTATATTTTATCTATTTTAATCCATTTTCAAAAAATGTCCGGCATTCTTTAGTATTATAACATGTTAAACTATGTTAATATGTCACAATTTTCACTCGAACTATGTTAATAGGTTACAATTTTCGCTCGTTGTTTTTTATTGAATTTATTTTTTTTTGTTTTTTTTTTAGCAATTATGGATTGAATTGTGTTTGTTTGTAAATTTTTAATATATTTTATATAAGATTGTATCCGAATAATTATAAATGGTGGATAAATAAAACTTTTTTTAAAAAATTAACAACCCAACCCGAACCTAACCCGAAAATAGAAGGTTGGGTTGGGTCCGGTTGTGAAAAGTTTCGGGTTGGGTTGGGTTACCAATCCAACCAACCCGAACTTTTGGGTTGGGTCAAAAAAATCGCTCAACCCAACCCAACCCAACCCGGACCATGTACACCCCTACCGGGAAGCTAGAGTCCATGGTTCAAAATATTGCCCACTCTACGAGTTTCAATATATGATGGTTTTGTTATCATTTTAATTCTTCGTAGTGTCTCATCTTCGAATTAGAAATGTGGATGGATTGAGGTATTTTTATTTGTTTTGATCGGTTTCGTTTTCTTAGTCTAGTGTTACTTTGAACACCAAACGAAGGCTATATACTTAGTGTTTTCGCTAAACTGATCAATGAGGAAAAATATTTATTGCGTGCATGTTCTTGTGTTTGTTTCCGGTTGTTAAAAAATCATTTGCATGTAGGAGGATTTAGTTGTTTCCGGTTGTTAAAAGGTCATTTGCATGTAGGAGGATTTAGTTGAGGAAGAACTATAAAAAGGTTTCGTGGAAGCTTCACTAACGTCCTCTCGTTTGCTTCACATTTGAGATAATGCTGGCTAGAAGGAAATTAATTTGCTGAAGGAAATGAACTTAGAGTCACTAAGGCGTTTAATAATCAGCGATTGACACAAGTTCATGACTATAATAAGTGCACGAGGGACTTATATTTTGTTGACCATGAAATAAGATGGTTCAAGATGGGGGTCCGTTCATTAGTTTCGCTAATGACAAGGAGGCATGCCAAATCAAGCTGTTTTATTTAATAATGTATCGGTGTTCTAACTTATGGCCATTTATGCTTTGTTACCATCAAAATATAGATTATGGTATTGTTGTATCAATGTTTAACGATGATTTCAGGTGAGTACTTATTGTTCAAAGAAGTTCCATGAACTATTAGCAGAAGAGTGGAATAGAGGGGTTTCTGAAAACGGTCAGCAAGAGAGATGGAAAATGGCATTGACGAGGTCTTATGAGAGGGTTGATGATGCCTTCAAGGACAAGACTCTGGCCCCATATTCAGTTGGATCTACTGCTTTGGTTGTTCTTCTGTCAGCTTGCCAAATAATTGTTGCCAACTGTGGTGACTCTAGAGCATTGCTTTGTCGTGGGAATCAAGCCATTCCCTTGACAATTGACCACAAGGTTCAATTACAATTCTCTCTGTTTGGTTTGGATGCACAAATTCTTCAATGTTTTTAGTTAATATTATGATTCAAAGAATTTCCTCTTTTCTGATGCAGATTAGCAGGCCAGATGAATATGATAGACTTATTAAGGGAGGAGCAAAAATTCTGTTTGTAGGCTGTCCTAGGGTCGAAGGAGTGCTGGCAATGACCAGAGCAATAGGTTTCTTCTAACCCATAGCTTCATATTTTCCCAACGACTCATAACTGTTAGACGAATACGACTCTCCACAATGGTATAATATTGTCCACTTTGAGCATAAGCTCTCATGACTTTGCTTTCGGCTTCCCCAAAAGTTCTCATACAAATGGAGAGAGTATTCTTTGTTTATAAACCCAATCATTCCCTAAATTAGGGGACGTGAGACTTTCATCCTCCAACAATAACTAGTCATCCACTAATTTTGCAAGCTTCTAAGTTTACATTGTCAAATTTTGCATCTATTTATCTTTTATTGTTGCGATTTTCAAATATATTTCTGATCAGGTGATCATTACTTGAAACCGTGGATTATATTTGATCCGGAGGTTACGTTCACATCGAGGACTGAGGAAGATGAGTGTTTGATTCTAGCAAGTGATGGAGTATGGGATGTCTTATCCAACGATGACGTGATGAAGATGGCTTGCAGCGTACTGAAAAGGCAACGCAAGAAGTTGGCGCTTGGTGGAACTGGTAATGTAATTTATCCAGCTCAATGTGCTGCAAATAAAATACGCAAGGAAGCTAGTAATTTGAGTGGCGACAACATCTCAGTTATTGTAGTTGACTTAAAAGCACCAAATGAGGGATCTCTAAACTGAGTGATGAAAACAATATCACCGTTGGCTTGGTAGAAGTATGGTGATCTGTATAGAAACTAAACCTAGACTTAATCATTGTATAAACCACTGCAACTCTTTACCTTTTGTATTCTACTTTGTTATAAAGGTTTGGTGTGTGTTTCTTTATTAAATGAATATGCGTGCTATTCAACATGTAGCGAATCGATATACATATGCATATGATGCAACATCATAGCGTCTTGTTATTGGATGCTCGATGAATGCATATTTTTAGATTCTCTTTGTTTTAGGTTGCTACCAGTACTCGTACGGGCTAATTTGAGTAACACTTTGGTGAATGGTGCAAAACAATCCATAGTGGACAAAATAGTGCATTCAATAATGTCATATTTCCAAGGAATAGAATAAAATTGGTTGCAGTATGCTTAAGTTTGGATTTTGAAAGGTACAAAGGTATTCTCTTTTTCGTAATGTCTGCTCTTTGACAAGGTCCATTGAGCAACAAATCCTTTTTGGAAATGCGCATGGATTGAGGCGTTTCTCTTTGTTTTGATCGGTTTCGTTTTCTTTGTCTAGTGCTTACTATGAACACTGAACGGAGGCTACATGCTTAGTATTTTTGCTAAATCGACTGATGTGGAGAAATATTTATCAGTGTGCGAGTACTCGTGTTTGTTTCTGGTTGTTTAGAGGACGTTTCCATGTAGGAGGATTTAGTTGAGGAAGAAGTGTAAAACCGTTTCGTTGAAGAAGAAAAGAAAACTACTTATTTTCCAAGTTTTACGTTTGAGTTTTAACTCCTATTTGCTCACTATATGATGATTTTATTATCATTTTAATCCTCAAAATCTTCGTAGGATCTCATCTTCGAATTGGAAATGTGGATGGATTGAGGTTTTTTCTCTTTGTTTTGATCGGTTTATTTTTTTTTTTTGCCTAGTGCTACTCTGAACACTAAACGGAAGCTATATGCTTAGTGTTTTCCCTAAACTGATCGTTGCCTAGTACTACTCTGAACACTAAACGGAAGCTATATGCTTAGTGTTTTCCCTAAACTGATCGTTGCCTAGTACTACTCTGAACACTGAACGGAAGCTATATGCTTAGTGTTTTCGCTAAACTGATCGATGGGAAGAAATATTTATCATGTGCAAGTTCTTGTGTTTATTTACGATTGTTAAGAGTTTGTTTGCATATAGGAGGATTTAGTTGAGAAAGAACGGTAAAAAGGTTTCGTTGTATAAGAAGAAGAAAATCACTTGTTTTTCGAGTTCTACGTTCCATTTCATCTCCTTTTTGCTAATTGTATGATGATTTTGTTATCATTTTAATTCATAAAACCATTTTAGAATCTCATCTTCGAGATAGAAATAGGTGATGGATTGAGGTATTTGTCATTGTTTTGATAGGTTTCGTTTTCTTTAGTGCTATGTTGAACACTAACCACTGAACGAAGGCTATATGTTTAGTGTTTTCGCTAAACCTATCGAAGAGGGGAAATATTTATCGTCTGCGAGTTCTTGTGTTTGTTTCTGATTTTGTTAAGAGGCCGTTTGCATGTAAGAAGATTTATTTGAGGAAGAACTATAAAAAGGTTTTGTAGAAGAACAAAATTTGTTTTTCGAGTTCTAAATTCGATTTCAGCTCCTAGGAGCTCACTGTATGATGAATTTGTTATCATTTTCATTTTCAAAATCTTCATAGGATCTCATCTTCGAATTGAAAATGGGGATGGATTGAGGTATTTCTCTTTGTTTTGATTAGTTTTGTTTTCTTGTCTAATGAACATTGAACGGAGGCTATATGCTTAGTATTTTCGCTAAACCAACCCATGTGGAGAAATAATTATGGTTTGCGAGATCTTATTTTTGTTTTCAGTTGTAGGAGGATTTAGTTGAGGAAAAATTGGAAAAAAGTTTCGTAGGAGAAGAAAAACACTTGTTTTTAGAGTTCTACGTTCGAGTTTTAGCTTATATTCGCTCACTGTATGATGGTTTAGTTATCATTTTCATTCTCAAAATCTTTGTAGGTTCTCATCTTCAAATTGGAAATATGGATGGATTGAGACATTTCTGGTTGTTTTGATCAGTTTCGTTTACTGTGTCTGGTGCCCTCGGAACATTGAACGGAAGCTATATTCTTAGTGTTTTGGCTAAACCGACCAATGGCTAAACCGGTCAATCATTGACAGAAGCTATTGTCCCTGCCGCTGCCAAAAGGACACACGTGGGAGTGACGGTGGCTTGATGAGTGCAATGGACAATGGACGTAGTAGTTTTAAGCTTTGGTGGGGGTTTTAGATTGGATATGGGACATAGAACTGCAATGGAGGATGTCATCGCCATTGTTCTAGAGTTTCTATCTTCAACTGGATGGAAAGATGACGGGTCGGTGGGAGAGGAACCTTTGGTTCATTATTTTGGCTTGTTTGATAGTCATGGAGGCCCTCAGCTACTCTTTGGTATCAAAACCTCACGTCCGTCCTTTTGGTAGAGATAGATGTCAATATTGACTCAATCAACAATCATTTAGGTCAAATTCAAATGAGTTAAGTCCTATGAATTTATTTCGATTATATTATTGTTTCTTACATATAAAATCATGACAATTGTTCTATCCATAACCTAATCATATCGTTCTATCAATCTATCATAATCATATCATTTTCTATACATAACCTAATTATATCGCTATGTCAGTCACATATTTATCATATTGTTATATTACGTTTATCGAATTCTTTTCGTATTCTATCTCTCACACATATCATTGAACACATCATAACGTAAGAGTTATCATATCATTCACATATCATAATACATACATAACATATCATAGTCATATTGATTCATAAACAATTCACACACATCAAATTTATAACACGTACAAAACAACAAGACACGTGTCAACATCAAGTATAACAATGTCGATACTAAAGTCATTTAATTGATTAGCTTAAGCTGTTGTCAATATATTAAAGTTCAATTATTATTTTAATTTACAATAGTCCATGGGTTAGATTTCATGCTAATATTAAAGTTTTGTACGAATAAAGTCTTAGAATATTTTATAATTAATATATATATATATATATATATAATTTTATTTTTTTTATTAAAAATGTTACTTTTTATGGGAGTTACTTTTATATAAAAAAATTGCTGCAGTTAGGTTTACATTATATCCTCTCTTGTATTTTTTTTATTTTATCATTTAGTTCGTTCACTAATTCTTTTTTTTATTATTATTATTATTATTTTTTTGTTTCTTCATTTATTTTAACTTATCTTAATTTTTTCTTTTTCTATATCTATTTTTTTCTCTATAATTTTTAATTATATATATATGTTTTCTTTTGTATTTACTCGGCTTATAATTGTCAAATATGATATAATATTGTTACTTTCAAATCTGATATTTTTTTTTTTTATTAATTTTGTTGGTAGAATAATTTATGTATTTTTTTTAAATATTATTGACATTAATTCTTTGTCTTGTCTTTTCTTAATTCTATTGTTAGATTAATTCTAGATCAATTCTTAATACTTTTGATTCTTTGAACTTAGTTAAAACCGCTAGAATTTCTAAATCACACTAAATAATTGGAACAATTTATTTTTAAAAAAATATAAGATATATTCCGTTGTGATCCTTTTATGAGATTAGATAGGAAGACTTAATATATACATAAATGAAATTAGGACTGAAAAATTTAATATATACAATAAACTCGAAATATATGCTCACATAAATCTGTAGTATGCCGTTAAAACATTTTCCTTTTTCTCTCTCAAATCTAAAAATAAATGAAATTAGGATAGAAAGATGTAATATATACAACAAACTCGAAATCTTTCTTCACATAAATCTGCCGTAGGAAAAACATTTTTTTTTTCTCGCCCAAATAAATCTAAAAATAAATGAAATTAGGACGAAAAAATTAATATATACAACAAACTCGAAATATATGCTCACATAAATCAGTGAAAACATTTTCCTTTTTCTCTCCCAAATAAATCTAAAAATAAATGGAATTATGACATAATTATTTAATATCTACCACAGAAATCTTAACTTTCCTCACTAGAAAAACATTTTTTTTTCTCTCTCAAATAAATCTAAAAATAAATGAAATTACGACGAAAAAATTTAATATATATAATAAACTCGAAATATATACTCACATATAAATCTGTAGTGTGCAGGAAAACATTTTCCTTTTTCTCTCCCAAATAAATCTAAAAATAAATGAAATTAGGAAGAAAAATTTAATATATACAACAAACTCGAAATCTCTCCTCATATAAATCTGCAGCATTTTCTTTTTTTCTCCCTAAAATAAATCTAAAAATAAAGAAAATTAAAACAGAAAGATTTAATATATACAATAAACTCCAAATCTCTCATCACATAAACCATCACATAAATAGAGTAAAATATTTTCTTTTTTTTCTCTTCCAAATAAATCTTAAAAATAAATGAAATTGAGATAGAAAGATTTAATATATACAAGAAATCTCTCAAAGCATTTTTTTTTTCTCTCCCAAATAAATTTAAAAATAAATAAAATTAGGATAGAAATATATAATATACGAAACTCCAAATCTCTCCTCATATCAATTTTCACATAAATCTGCCGTATCTAGTGAAAGTATTTTTCTTTTTCTCTCTCAAATAAATTTCTTTTTGTTTTGTTTTGTTATCTACCATTTTTATGTTTTCCAATGAAGATAGAGGATAAGTTATTTTTATTTATTTATTTATTTTTATATATTTTTTGTTTTCTAGGGAATATTTACATTTCTTTTTAGCTTTTCATCAGGTGTGACATCTCTTTTTAGCTTTTCATCAGGTGTGACGGTTACTTTGTTTTCCAATATTTAGCCACCTTTTACCAAATAACTTAAACCACTACCCATGTAACTAATCTTATCTAGAGCAAAGTGCATAAATTGGGACCATATGTCATAATGAGATTGGATATTTTGATAGCTCCAAACAGCTTCAGATTTCAATTCTTGTTTCCAACTTCAGGACATGCAACATGAGAAGATTGACATGTCTGTTCATCCTTCTTCCACGCAGCCAAAACCCATTCTCCACGGTTATATCTTCTTTCTTACAACTTATCTTTATAACTTGTGAGGTTGGAGGAGATCTTATTTACCAAAATAATTTATAGTATTGAGTTTTATTTATTATTTCTAATATTTTTAAAATACTGTACATTTCATGAACTTATTTATAATTTTTTTTTATTCAGTGATTAAGAATTTTGTAACTCTTGCCAAACGAGCTAGTAAGAAAAAAGCGAACTATGATTGCAAATTTTAAAAGTTAACGATGATTGCAATAAATTATGAAACTCGAACGAATCCATGGTTACACAAAGTTTTCTAGCTTCTTCAATGATTTGGTTGTGGGAAGATTGTTGCATCCTAACAGCATTTTGAGCTCTAAACAAAGCCCTGTATACTGTGAAAAGTTGTAGTAGCTAGTTGTCTCACGTCAAATCCTCTTACTACAACATACAAACTCTTTAAATCCTAATGTCAATTTGAGCTCTAAAAAGGGTTTGCATATTGTGAAAAGTTGGAGCAGCCAATAAAGAAACAAGTAAGCAAACAAAGAAAGGAACCAAGATAGAGTTTTACTATCTATTTGATAATCATTTGGCAAAAATTGAATAAATCAAGCGGTTTTGATTTTCGATGTCGAATCTTACAGAAGACTTCCAGGGCCGAATCTCGAAATAAACCTATTGTCTTTATCAAAAGATTGATGAGCTCTTTGTGTTCTAGCGGCAATTTGAGCTCTAAAATGGCTCTGCATGCTGCGAAAAGCTACAACAGCTCGTTTTCTCACGAG
This sequence comes from Cucurbita pepo subsp. pepo, assembly GCF_002806865.2. Lineage (NCBI taxonomy): Eukaryota > Viridiplantae > Streptophyta > Magnoliopsida > Cucurbitales > Cucurbitaceae > Cucurbita > Cucurbita pepo. The sequence goes on along the minus strand of NC_036654.1, from coordinate 4,404,160 downwards.
AAACTCTCTAACCACAACCTACAAACTCTTTGAGTCCTAACGATAGTTTGAGCTTTAAAAAAGAACTACATACTATGAAAAGTTGCAGCAACTCGTTTTCTCACGATAAATTCTCTAACCACAGCTTGCAATTTAACCGTTCCCTTGAGAGCACTCCAAGAATTCCTAGCATGACAATAAAGAAACAAAAAAAAGGAACAAGTTAGAATTTCACTAATCTCTTTGATAATCATTTGGCTCAAATGGTTTTCAAATAAAGTCGTTTTGGTTTTTGATATTGAATCTTACATCGGATTTCCAAGGCCGAATCTCAGGGATAAATTTATTCTCTTTATCAAAAAATCGACGAACTCTTTGAGTCAATGACCCTCGTGCCAGTAATTCTTAATGCATCTGCTATTGGGTCTCAGCGCGCCTATCTGTTAGCATGGTACCATTTATACTTGATAAGGATTTTGGTCTTTTATTTTGTGCCTTTCAGGAAACTGGTCGCGTGCGCCAGAAGATGAAGTTTTACATGGTTATCAGGCAAAAGAAACAGAGAACACTGGTTCACAACCTTCACTAAATCTCTCACTTAACTCAGAGTTTCATATCATGGAAACCGCAGTTGAAGAAAATCGTAAAGAACTTGATGCACCCAAGATGGAAGTTGCTGGTTTCCCGCCTATGATACCGGGATACATCTCAGCTTACGTGCCTGTTCCTTTTTCTATTTGGGCACAAAGTACAGTACCAATGGAAGAAGAAAAGGGTGTAGAAACGTGTCATCATGAGGTACTAAAGCCAAATCTAATTGTGCCAAAGGAACCTGTCAACGTTGATGAACTAGTTGGCATGTCTCAACTCACTCTACGAGAGCACGAAAGGGAGCATAAAGAGCCTTCACCTAGTGTTATCGTGATCATCTCCATAGCCTTCTAATGAAGGAATTGACACTTTGGGAGTGAGCTTCAATGGGAAACTTACATGAGTGTGAGAGTGCTTCTTGTTCTTCTTGTTCTTGTTCTTCTTGTTCATGTTCAAATTCTCAAGCTAAGAATAGACATACATGAGTGTGAGAGTGCTTCTTGTTCTTGTTCAAATTCTCAAGCTAACAATAGACATATGTGAGTGTAAAAGTGCTTCTTGTTCTTGTTCAAATTCTCAAGCTAAGACTCTTCATGGCAGTATTACACTAACTACCCTTTTTTAATTATTCTAATTTGTAGGTTATTTAAGCATGATGAAGAACTATTTATTTATCTTTCTTGTGAAGATTATTGACCGTAAGTCGTTTCATGAAAATTTATTACTTTTTTCCTTTCTAATGCCACTAGGTTTGTCATGACCAACCTTAGAAATTAGACTCTAAAGCGATTTTCACATAAGTACACTTGTAGTATGTGCTCGTACCTCCTTAAATAAATGTGGAAGCCCTTCAAAAGCCAAGTTCCTTTGTTGTACACGTGTTACATTTTTCTATGACAAATTTATGTTTTTTGTTGTACACCTGTTCCATTTTTCTTTATTCATAGCAAAGTGCTTTATTCATAGCAATTCCATTTTTGTTGTACACTTGAGGCCATCCCACATGTAATTAGTTCTTTATTCATAGCAAAGTGCATTCAGAGTAAAGTGCATAAATCTAGATCTGTGAAGAGATTACCATATGTCATAATGAGATTGGATTTTATTGACAGCTTCAGACTGATTCCCATTCTTGTTTTCAACTCCAGGCATGCAACTTGGAGGAGCTTGCCAGGTATGTTCTTCCCTTCTTCCATATTGCCATGTATGTTCATTCCTTCCTCCATATTGCCATGTATGTTCATCCCTTCTTCCACGCGTTGGAGCAAAAACCCCTTCTCCATAGTTATATATTCTTCTTACCTTAACTTGTCTTTATAACTTGTGACACTTCAGCGCTTATGATCAACGACTTCGGTGAATCATTGATAGAAGTTGTTGTCGCTGCCGGAAGGACACTCGTAGGAGTTGACGGTAGCTCGATGAGCTCGATGAGTGCAATAGACAATGGACGCGGTAGTTGTGAGATTTCATGGGGTTTTGGATTGGACAAGGGACGTAGAACTTCAATGGAGGATGCCATTGCCATTGTTCCGGAGTTTCTATCTCCAGCTAGATGGAAAGATGACGGGTCCGAGAAAGAGAAACCTTTAGTTCATTATTTTGGCTTGTTTGATGGCCATGGAGGCCCTCAGGTATTCTTTTTGGTATCTCTAATTAGTTGAATGCACTTATTTGCATACAATTTTGAAGATAAATGCACTTATTTGCATACAATTTTGAAGATAAAACCTGATGTAGATAGACCGGAGCAATTTAAATCTCGGTCATGCAGCTCACTTTACAAGTATACACAAACACCACCTATAATTAAGAACAAAATCAGGTATATATATATACTATTTATTTATTTTAAAATCAAAATCAGGTATATATATATACTATTTATTTATTTTAAAATCCCCAATCAGATTTTTTATATGTGATATGTGTGGTAAATAGAGAGTGATGGTATGCTATCCAGAAGAAAAAAAAAAACTAAAAATTGATGGTTTAGGTGCGGATTCACTCTCGAAGTTTCAAAAAACTAAAAATTGATGGTTTAGGTGCGGATTCACTCCAAGTTTCTTAATAAAGTATCTACCTATCATTTTTCCATTACCCCCGCTCTCATATCCAACCTACCCGAACCCGACCTGTGGTGGTGTCGGAAGTAAAATCAAAGTGTTTTAATCCTTTGTCCGATGCTTTGAGACACTCTTCCGCTTTGAGACACTCTTCCTTACCAATTAAGACATTCATCCTTATCAATTATGCAGGGATGAACTGATGATAATTGAATGAGTGTCAGTATGGTTAGTTTGAAAAAGTTAATTATTTCTTTGTTATAATTTATTTTTTATAAAATGGATTAATTATGAAAAGTAAAATTATAACATTCAACCACCGAAGTAAAATTATAGCAGGTCAAAATTAAAACATGATTTAAAATGGAGCCAAAAATGAATTTTTTTTTATTTTGTAAAGAGGGGGACGAGGGGCATTTTTGGAAAAATAATATTAATGACTCATACTTAGGCCCAAATCTTGATGATTGGGCCCAGGGGCATTTTTGAAAAAAAAAAATATTAGTGGCTCATATTTAGGCCCAAACCTGATTCGGCCCATAAAATTTTGGTTGTTTCTAAAATGAGCCTCGGCCTGGTCCAACCTACCGGGAAGTAGGGTGTACATTTAACCCGACAATCCGGACCAACCCAACCCGAAGTACAAGAGTTGGGTTGGATTGGATTAGCATTTCGGGTAGGGTTTGGTTCATTTTTCTGAACCCGAATTGAATCGGTTTGGTTTCGGGTTCGTGGGTAAAACCCTCGGGTTGACTCGAGACAAATTTAAATATATAAAATATATTAAGACATCTAATCTATAATAGGTTTGCCAGATTGGTATTTTGGCCAATTTTGGCCAATCGAAGAAGAATTATGGTTGAGTACGAATCTGGACTTGTCTTTTTTTCTTTTATATATATATATTTTTAAAAATACTTTACTAACAAACCATTATATTTTTTTTTTCTTTTTATATTTTCATAAATTATTTTATATTTTCATAAATTATATATATGCAAATACATGTTTTTTTTTTCTTTTATATATATATATTTTTAAAAATACTTTACTAATAAACCATTATATTTTTTTTTTCTTTTATATTTTCATAAATTATATATATATATATATGCAAATACATGTTTTTTTTCTTTTATATATATATATATATATATTTTTTTTAAAATACCTTTTTTTCTTTTATATATATATATTTTTAAAAATACTACTAACAAACCATTATTTTTTTTTTCTTTTATATTTTCATAAATTATAAGTATGCAAATACATGTTTTTTTTCTTTTATATATATATATATATTTTTTTAAAATACCTTACTAACAAACCCTTATATTTTCATAAATTATATATATATATATATGTTAATACATGTTTTATAAAAGGATTAAAATAGAAGTAATTCTAAATTTTAGTTTAAATATATTTAAAGATAAACCGACATTAATTCTAATATATTTATTTTCTATTTTATATTTATATTTATATTTATATATATATTATTTTTTGTAATAGTTTAGGGCTATCTATCTTTATCTAATCATACACATATTTCAACTAAAATATTTTTATATGTTTTTTTTTTATTTTTATATACAATATCTTTAAACTAATCATTTTTATTGTTTATTTAATTTCATGATATATCCTTATATTTTCTTTATTTTAATCCA